>NW_027464596.1:2837500-3137500 GCF_043290135.1 Rhipicephalus microplus
ACCTCTATAATGAATCACCTTTTTTTCCCCGCTCACCCCCACCAGCCAAAAGTATCGGTGCCAAATGCGACTATAGGAAGGATGAATTCGCAATGCTACCGACGCGAATCATAAAGGTGTCGTCCGATTGGGGCGATGATAGAAAGTTTGCAGGATTAAGTTAGGGCAGCCAGGGAAAAATGCGTTCTTCTGAAGTATGGCATTAGAACCTACGGATTAAGGGATTCAAGGACAGACAGAGCTCTAGGATAGGTGAGCGTGTAGTCTGAGACGAAGCGTTCACCGCTGTTTTAAACGTTGGCCCTAAAATAAGCAATCGCTGTACGCATGTTAGAAGAATTCAATGATAAATTTGAAGTCTACTTTTGGGAACGCTTTCGGACAGTTGACTGGGGTTGATGGCAAACCCAGCGCAAGCAATAAACATAAAAGGCAGCATTGTACTTATAATGTTTCGAAGAAATATTTTAAACAGTTCTTTAAACTCAAATGAACGCTCTTTGAACGCCTGTGCATGGACAACACCTATAGCACTTACAGAGTGCAATAGAAGAACTGATGATGAAAGGTGTGAGGCGATGAACTGGGTGTAAGGCGATGAAAATAAAGCTTCAGAAAGAAGATTGGGTATGTCTTGTATCCGTCCATTTTACAGTGATAGCTGTTATGAGATCACAGCTGCCATTTTTTTTGCGCCGTAGTCTCCCGTCGTGGCCGCTGCTGACGTTCATCTCCAAAAGAAGACAAAGTATCAAAATAAATAAGAAATATTTCAGAGGTAGTGTCTTTCTAACCCAGGCCCTATGCTTAGGTTCCTATTTGTTCTGCTACTCTGTTGAGAGTGGGAAAAAAGTCACAGCTTTGCCACAAAGGCGAAGCAATGAATGCGATAGCAACAAATTGGAAGGTCACGTGCAGAATGGCAAGCAGATCGAAACGTGCACCGCGTTTCTAATGCACAGATAACGCACGAAACGTACTCACAGGTACAGATGAACCCAAATAAGCGTGTCAATTCTTACTTCACTGTGTCTGAAAAGCGCGCTCTTTTTGCTAACGGAGACTGTGCACAATGACAGTGACCTTTGTGCGCCCGGTGACCACAACAGCATTGTTGCGGTGAAAACTTCAGGACAGCCAAGACAGAAGAAGCTCCCAACCAAGAGATAAGGGCGTGCGAGTGGGCGTTCAGGGGCTTTACAACCACCTACTCCTCTCCGCGAGGCAAAGTACGCGTGGGAGATAAGGGCACGCACCGCAGCGGTCTCACTAGGCCATCTTGCTGATAAGGCTGAAAACACGATAGCTCCCTTCCGAGGTGCCACTCACACGTGGTAAATGGTAGACATATATAGCTTGCCTTTTGACCGTGGAAAGACGTGCTTCCCCGTAGCTCAGTGGTTAACGCCTCACATACACGACTCGGAGATTGCACGTTCGATTCCACGCGCCAGGTTCTTTTTCTAGATTTTTTTCTTTCTTGTATTTACATATATCGTTACGTATACATATACGGTACCTGACATCGACGTTGACGTTGGCGGCGAAATCCAGCTGAGAGTACCCATATAAATGCTATCGCAATAATAGGGATCTACGCCACTTCTTGGAAAAGCTTTGCAAATTCAACTTTTGCAGGCTTCATGTTTTCTATAAATTGAAGTTTACAATCAATTTAAGTTTAATAGAACATTTTAGAAAATTAAGATAACAGCTAGGAGTCACACAATCCAAATTGCGTAACGAGTGAGTCGTTCAATGTTTCCAACCCATCACGAAATGCTTAGCCATAATAATTCATTCCGGGACGTAGACCTCTGCCCCCCTCCACACAGTAAACTAAACAGAACTCAGGAAATTACGCTAGGACCCTTACAAGCAAGAGCCTACCCAAACGCACTGTTACTTAACAATATTATTCTGTAGTCTTGTATTCCTACAACATGCGACAAATGCCACGACACAATGGATCTCTGTAATACGCGCTGTCGTGGCCCCGCGTTACGCAGCTACAAGGAAAAAACTGAGGAATGGTGGGACACAGCTGTGCTCAGTGCGCCTTTTTGGGGGCGGTTAGGGCAGTCCAACGGGCCTGCAAAGCGGCTGGAAGGCTAGATATCTCGGTTGTAGCGCGGGAGCAGCCAGATTTGAGCTTGGACACTAGTACAACGTATTACACTTTAACGAAGTTCCTTCATCCATAATCCACCCTCAATTCTTCATCGTCATTAGCCACAGCATCAAGAAACTGCACGTGCCCTACAGGTGGGTAGCGGGTTCCACGCTTCTCCGAAGATGGAATAATCTGAAAATGATGCTTCGTTAACAGATATTATGATGTTTTGTCGCATAATAGCTGCCATCAAACAAAGTGTACGGCATTAGCTGGCCAAGGAGTGTTTAAAATGGCTCAATTAGGGTAGGGTGCTCAACGCCATTCACACATCATGGGGGCGTGAAAAAAAACAGCAGGTTTAGATAGCTTTCTAAATGATAGAATAGACTACAGAAGGCAGGAGGGGGGGTCATAGTCTATCAACTATAAAGGGGTGCTCATTTCGCTATAGCTTAGACCCGGGAATGTCATTCGGGACTTTAGATCACGTCATCCGGTTGTTGAAAACCAGTGGAGCCCTGAATCAAGGGCTCCACTGGTCCAGTTTCAATTTCACTTTGTTTATTTGACATATATATGCACAATTCACAGTGTGAAATTTGTCTACAAGGCAAACAAAAAAAAATCACAGCATATCCACGGAGCAAATGATGACTGGTGGGCCGAAGCGTTCGTCAGTCCGTCAGTGCTTTCGTCCACCCATTCGTTCTTGCTTCCGTCCGTCCGTACGTCCATCCATCCGTGTGACCGTCGGTGCGTCCATCCGTCTGCGTGTCCCTCCATGCGTCCGTCCATATATCCGTTCTTCCGTCTGGCCCCCCGTCCGTTCGTGCAGCCGTCCCTCAGAATCCCTCTGTCTGTCCGTTCGTCAGTCCGTCCGTCCATCTGTATGTCCATTCGTACGTATGTCGGTCCGAACGTCTCTCTATTGAACACTCTAAGTACAGCCATCTCACATCTTTTCATCATGTATTCATCATATAAAACTGGCGCCATCCAGCGGGCATTCTAGGGACCGCTGTTTCGGGTATGTGCCACCGGTGGCTACATACACCAACGGAGGATGGACAGACGCACACCCTAAGGAGCTTGGCCCTAAAATGAGACCTGCATGTCACCTGACGAGGCCTTTACACCGGGCTTACATGTCTGACAGCATGGGCGAAACCAGTGAAATCAGGTTGTTACAAGCTGCCACTCTAGCGTCGCCAGCGCGAAGTCGGCGACGGGAATGACAGCAGGTCGGTTCGTTCCGTACGCAAGCAGAGACAGTGAAGAGATCAGAGACGTGAGAAAACAAAACAACTTTACTCTAGTGATATTGCAGCAACACGGGATCTAATACAACACCTCAATACAACTAACAAAATACATCGACACTTGATAAAACTAAAGAATTATATAACAGAAACAATAAATCAGCTTACGAGAGAGAACTATTACAAACTACACAACTAACAAGAATAGAATGACGGGGGAGAAAGTTCGAAGATATAAACAGGTGAAGGCATACGTGTGATGACCGGCAGCGTTGTGTCCCCGACGATCGGATGCGAGAAGTCGAAGAGAGTTCTGGCACGACTGCGATGTCGGCGGTGTTGCAACGCTGGTGGCTCCGGGAGGCTAGTGCTTGCAGGTGACTTCGAGCAGGTTGAGCTAACTCGAGGCGAAGTCCCGATGTCTACGTTGCAGACGTTAATATCGCGTGACAACTAGACGAACGGCTAAGTTTAGGTGGCCAGCCGATACAGAGCCACACTAAAAACTTCTAGAAGAGATGCTTGTTGATCTGTTTCTACACCATCTTGGTCAGCGACTAGTCTGCCTAGCAGGGCAAAATCCTGCGCTTAAATCCCCTCGTGTCTCCTCGCTCTCTTCCTTGGGGACAAGAGACCTCTACATGGGTCCAATCATGTGCGTTTAATTGATAGAAACTCCGCCCCAAAAATATTTTGACCCCACCCCTTTTTAATTGGGAGAGGGCCCGCAACTAGCGAGAGTGACAACCTGTCGGGTTGTTGTCATACGGCTTGGCCACCAGAGCGTTTCTCACACTTTTCCCCGTGGGAACGGTCAAACGTTTGGCTCTCAGCCGTTGTGTCTCGTAGTCTAATCCTTGTTCGGGGTATACCGCGGCCTTCTACGACCTTGCAGACGCCGCCACAGTTACAAAAGGATTAACCGTCGGCGGCGACGTTCTAAGAAGAGCACCCCATTTTGCACTTCTCGGCTCCCTTTCATGCGCCGCCGTTTCTCACGGTCAGTCGGGGAGTACGGCGCCCGTTAATTGCCGTGACGCGGTGTCGCCAAAAATGGCCGTCCGTGACACAGGTGCATTGTAAAAAAATTCACTGCTGATTGCGCAGTATGCAAAGAAGGTCAAAAATAAAAAAGGACACTTTGACACGAAATTGGGCAATAATCGAACCAAACTATAAAAGTGCAAATAACAATCTTTGCAGATGGAGCACGTTAAACATAAAGTGGAAGGTAATTATAAGCATTTTATTAGACATCACTGAAAAAAAACAGTTATAAATTTGAAAGAAACATTAGGAATATTTTAAGACATATATGAGTTTTCATCGACTAGTTTGATTAGGGATAGGTATGGATTGCCCAACAAAAGTATTTCATAATCTATAGTATCAGTACTGTAGCTGATCCTTGGTCTTGGTCCAGTCAGTGAAATATCACTCAAGTCTTATGGCACTTGTTTTGTTTTATATTTGTTTTAGAAGGTGGTATAAGTGTGTTTCTTTCCCGGAAAATTATTGTTCGAAGAAAATATTTATACAACTGTGGGACTGGTAGTACGTTTAGTGTTTCCTCTTGAATTCCTCTTTCCCTTCCCTGAAATTAGGCTTGTTATTCTTCTTCCAGCTTTCGCTGTGACTACGTGTGCTGTGCTGCGCACTGCGTATTGGTGAACGCGCAATATCACAATGTGACATTGAACATTGACCACTGACACAAGGTTGCGATATTTCATTCTGTAAGACTTACACTTTCCCGAACTACTTTTTTTCAAGAACTTCAAACAAATGGAAGCACCTCCTAGCTTTGGGTGGAAATGAACTTTGCGTGCTTTCATGGCTGCTTTTTTGCACTGGTTATACAGACTTTATTTCGCTTTGTGACTTTTCTCTCCTATGACTTACCCGCATTGCTTTTTTTGGGGGAAGGGGGGGTAGGCGCGTCTTTTCGGTGCAGTTGCACGGCTTTAATGAAACGTTATCGTATCACTTGTAACCACGCGATAAAGTGTTGTTTGTAGTTACAATGCATAGAGCGTAACCACGACAATGCGACCAATCTTGTCTAACACGAATCACCGCAGAAAATAATCATGGCCCTTGAAGTGGGCGTTGTTTTTTCCGCGTTCTTTTCGAAACGTACATGAACTTTAATATGTCACCTGGTTACGTTTCAGAACTCACATCGATGTAGTTCTTGAGGGGCTCCGGAATGGGTCCGTTGGCAGTGCTCAACGACCAATCATGAGTGAAGTCTAGTGGCCAACCAAATTCTTGGTGCTGTTGCCTGATGCTTTTCATCTTGTGCAGCGGGACCCTGCAAAAATGTTGAGGGAGTCGCGTTTTAAAAGAATAGACTCAGGGAATAATTGGTAGCGAATAATTCAGAACAGCAGCGCAAAGAAGCACACGCACGGCGACAGATCAAGATGGGACATAGCGCCAGATAGCGCAGTGTCCCGTCTTGGTTTGTCACCGCCTGTTTGCTTCTCTGCGCTACTCTTCTGAGTCATGTTTCATTTACTGTAATCACCGTCATTAGCTTGCAGGAAAGCAGAGGATATTATTTATGAGTGACAAAACATCCACGGAATGGCTACCGTTTTGTCAGTGTTAAGATAGTTTTTGGGGTCTAACTTCCCAAAACTACCATATCATTTTGGGAGACAACGCTGTGGAGGGCTGCGGAAACTTCTACCACGTGTGGTTCTTTGCTGTGTGCCTAAATCTAAGAATGTGGGCCTTGAGCGTTATCGCCTACACTGTAAATTCGGTCGGAATTCTCGGAATTGGTTCCCCGGACTTTCGGTTTAGCAGATGATCACCATAAACACTAGACACCACAGCGTGGATCATATAGCCAGTAAATTATTTGTTCTACTACTCTTAGACGGTTTAAATGGTGAGTGTTAGGGATTTGTTTTATCGAAATTGCATTGGCGTCGAACGAAGCAAAGAAACTCATTTTAAAAGCATAAAAATTATCAAGGTATATCCGATGCTGTGGTTCACTGGTATTGTCTAGATAGCAGGATAACGATTTTTACTGCTTCTGCCGGATGTCTCATTTCGTTGGGGCACACGATAAAGCACAAGATTTTGGAATGGTGTGGACTCGTGTTGATCATTGAGCAGTGCTACCGACAGTGCTACGAACAGTATGAAATGCTGATAACACTGGGGGGCATTTTGCTTCACGTAGCGTGTCAGCAACCACTGTGCTTTTCCGGAGTATGAACGACATGATTGCTTCTAGGTATTACATTGCATTTAAACCAGGTCAACAGCTTGCTTGGTGGAGTATTTTGCCTATGTGCTCATACACTCTGGCTGTCCAACATATTCGGATATGTTGCATCTGCTGAGTGCTTGCCAATGAATACTTTTTACGTTAGAACTGCAATACAGAAGAAAAAAGAGGCCTCTCACTCGCATAGTTCCACTTGAATTTTTTGTCGAAAAATTCTTTCTCTAGTTATTTTTTCGCGTATCATTAGGCCGTATTGCAACTAAGCAACCGCTCTCAACTGATGTCAACCTGGGTAACTTGGGCACAGTTTAACGCTCTACAACCATCATCGCCTTCATCATCATCATCAGCCTCACTATGCCCACTGAAAAAAAAAAAGCCTCTCCCGTGATCCGTGAACCAGCCTGGTCTTGTACGTTCTGCTGCCACGTTATGCTGCGAACTTTTTAATCTCGTCGGCCAACCTAACTTTTTGTCTGCCCCTCGTGCGTTTTGCCTTCTCGGGGAATTTAGTCAGTTACCCTAGATGACCAGTGGTTATCCTGCTTACGCGTTGCGTGCCTGGCCAGTGTCCATTTCTTCTTTGTTTGAACTATGATATCCCTAACCCCGGTTTGTTCCCTGACCCACTCTGCACTCTTCTTGTTTCCTAAGGTTATGCTTAACATTTTCCTTTGCGTCGCTCGCTGCGTCGTGCTGAATCTAAGCTCAACTATCGTTACAACCGTCCAGATTTTTTTCTCCGCAGCGAAGTACCGGCACGATACAGCTGTTATACACCTTCCTCTTCAAGGTTAGTAATAGATTACCGTACATGATTTGCGAATGCTTGCTGAATGTGATCCACCCCGTCCTTATTCTTTTGGTTATTTCCCTCTCATGATTAGGCTCCGTGGTGACTACCTGTCCTAAGTAGGCATAATCCTTTACAACTTCCAGCGTCTCATCACACATCGCCAATCGCTGTTTTCTTTCGAGACTGTTGCGCATCACCTTAGTCTTATGCATATTCATTTTGAGAATTGCTCTTCTGCTTTCCGTTTCCATTTCAGTAATCATAAGCTGTGATTCGTCCCCTTAGTTACCAATCAATGCAAAGTCATCATTGAATCACAGGTTACTAAAATACTCTTGAATAACTTTTATCTCTAACTCTTCCAAATCTAGGGCCCTGACAGCCTCCTGTAAACACGCGGGGAATATCATTGTAGGGATAGTATGTCCCTGCCTTACACCTTTCTATATTTGGAATATATCGTTTTCTTTACGGAGAACTATGGTGGGGTGAATCTGCTGTAGATTTCCTCTAGTATCTTTATGTAGAGCTCATCGATGGCCTGATTCCATAGTGCCTGCATCACTGCTGATGTACATCATCACTCAATCACTCCCACATTTTACATTACCATTACTCTTCACGCATGCCATTTTCTTGTAGACGAAGAATACGACTACAATATATGTGAAAGATGTAGGCACTTGCAGTGCAAGTTTAGTTCTTTACCAGTTTTCTCGACCATTTCTCTGCGTCTCTCTTCCTCTATTATCATTTTCCCGCAGGTACGGAGTAAGCTCTTACTGCGAACACATATAAAGGTTAAATACTAGATTTACTCTGCCTATGCATCTATGCCCTTCCATGTGCTGTCATCATAGACCACATGTGTCAGTCATGACCTATTATGAGCTTCAGCAGCGCTCCAAAATGGCCGTACATCGCCTACCACTGGTGAGCTATCAGACCTCACATTCATAGCTACGGGTCTTCAATGGGTCTGATGAACTAAGCAATGAACATTTATGGAGTTAGGTGTTGCGTTACTTATACTGCTTCACGCATACCTTGGGTTGCTTTAGCATTTTGCACAATATGTACCACTACCTTTAATATATTCGCTGCGAGACTGATAGTGATGCGCAAGCATGCTGAAGTCCACTGCAATTAATACCCCGACAAGAAAAATGTGTAGCTTTTCTACCGACAGGAGAGATGGATTTTGAATTACGAAATGAAGTGTTGGCGTTTCTTGCTAGAAAATGATCTGTGAAAACCTCAGCACACTCAAGTTTTCCTGAATATTGATTTTAAGTGGAATACACAGAATAGCAAAAATATAAGGACGCATTATTTTCAATACGTTGGGCACCCAGTGGCAACTTAACATCTTGGCAAGGAATGTCCTTCTTTCTGACGGGTATCGTCTCACCTTATCAATGCCGATGAGGCTCCAAAGAGCCCGATGCAGACACCCAGTGTAAGCAGCCTTCGTATCATCTTGCTCAGATGTGCTCAACGTAGTACGGTGAGCAATCGACTTCGGAAAAATCGGCCTGTTTATCTGTCTTTTAAGGGAGCCGACCGCTAGATAAACCCGTCACGTGAATGGCGGGGCTGCTGTTATCTTCGCCTCGTAGCTCTCGATTTTGTCTTCGTTCTGATTTTTTAGTTCTGAGAACGGCGTAGCAAGGTGGGGGAGTTCAGTAACATATATCGTGGCAATAATGTGAACATTCTACGTTGCGGTAAAGAGCCCGGATTGTTACACTGCACAAAATAAGGCGAAATATGGAAAGCATTACAAAGTGAAAACAACGAGGGAGATGGACCATATTGAAGCTTACGCCTGATATATTGGTTGATATGTCTCACTCAAATGCGTGATAGCCCTGCGCATCGCCACTGTCCACAAACAGTTATACGTCATTCTCTGTCGTTTCAGAATGGTTGACACCGAGAAGAAATTCAAACTTCTCACACGGATAATGTTGAACAATATACATTGTACCAGCTCGCCTATTTTCTATAGAGATTTGGTTATTGAGACAGCGTCAGTAGACTCAGAGCACCATGCTGCGTGCTGTACATTTTTGTTGGTGCGCTATACCTATATTGTTCGATTAATTTGCAGAATTTCATCTATCCATCCATCCATTTAATGTGACACAAAATGCTAGTCGTAACGTTTTGGTCAATTTTTGACAATCCGGCAATGACACGGTTAGGCATGGTAATTTGTTTATATTCCTACAGGCCAAGTTTTGCGCATATTCATACAACATTTAATATTATGTGGGGTTTTAATCCCCCGAAACCCCACATGCTTATGAGAGATGCCGTAGTGGCGGGCTTCAGACATTTTTGACTTGCACTGATATCGCGGTCTACGGGCCTCTACCGTTTGGCCTCCATCGTAATGCTACGGCCGCGATGAGGATCGAACTCACGACCTTTGGGTCAGTAGCTGAGCATCTTTTTGCACCGAGGCTGCCTGCGCGGATAATCAGTCTCCCTCTCGTGCCCCTCTCCAAACTCGATGAAGTTCCAATGTGCAGATTTTGATTGATATGTGGGGTTTACCGTCCCAAAACCCCCATTTGATTATGAGAGGCGCTTTATTGGGTGGCTGTGAAAATTTCGACCACCTGGAGTTCTTTAACGTGCCCCCAAATCTGAGCACATGGGCCTACAACATTTCCGCCTCTATTGGAAAGTGCGCCGATTTTTAAAGCAATTCTATGAGTGTCTGGCAGAGAAAGCACTTGCTTCAACCGAAACAGATCGTGGTGTTCACAACTAAATTTTTCGTTAGCGATTCCTGTGAAAATATTGTGACGGAGCGAGGTCTTGGCTTACAGGACAGCGTCCACCGAGAATCGGCAGCCGAACAAGATGTCTGAGTTGCCTCTCGTGCAAGCGCCTAACGCACAGGCGTCTTCTTCATCTTCGCTAAGTGACACGCTTGCTCCTGTCGATGATGCACCGTAACATCACTCCCCTGCGGCGGAAGCGCCGTCACGGCGCTTAGTACGGCGGCGACGAACGAGGAGGGTGATACGGTTTCAGTCTGGAAACGTGTACAACGTCTGTCTGGAGTGAGGTGGTCGAAAAGGCATTGTTTAGGGGTGCGATCTCGTAGCTCACGTCACTAAGTTGTTGTAACACTTTGTAGGGGCCATGGTAGTGTGATAGTAGCTTCTCTGATAAGCCGACTTGGCGGTTTGGTGTCCAGAGAAGTACCAGAGACCCCGGCGAGAAGTGCACGCTTTGGTGGCGACTGTCATAGCGGTCTTTTTGCTGCGCTTGCGACAAGTGCAGCCGATCACGGGCAAGCTGACGGGCTGCATGGGCTCGAGAAACGACATCGCTGGCGTACTCAGTAGACAAGGGGGCAGCCGAAGGAAGGAGCGTGTCAAATGGTAATGCTGGATGTCGGCCAAATAGCAAATAAAACGGCGAATAGCTAGCTGTGTCGTGCCGTGAAGAATTGTACGCGAACGTGACAAAGGGGAGTGCTTTGTCCCAGTCACGGTGATCTGGCGAAACGTACATTGACAGCATCTGCGTCAGCGTTCGGTTCAGACGCTCGGTCAATCCATTTGTCTGTGGATGATAAGCGGTGGTAAGCTTGTGCTCAGTGGAGCAGGCGCGGAGAATGTCATCCACAACACGTGAAAGAAAGTACCTTCCTCGATCAGTAAGCAGCTGCCGCGGAGCGCCGTGATGAAGAATGACTTCATACAAGAGAAAGTCAGCGACGTCAGTGGAACAGCTTGTCGGCAGTGCTTTAGTGATGGCAAAGCGTGTGGCGTAGTCTGTGGCGACTGCAACCCATTTATTTCCGGAGGTGGACGTAGGAAACGGGCCCAACAGATCAAGGCCAACACGGAAGAATAGTTCCGTCGGTATGTCAATGGGCTGTAGGAGGCCAGACGGTAGCACAGAGGGGCGCTTGCGGCGTTGGCAGCGGTCGCAAGCAGTGACGTAGCGAACCACAGAACGATACAGTCCGGGCCAGAAAAAGCGACGTCGCACACGATCGTAGGTACGAGAGACGCCTAGGTGACCGGCTGTAGGTACGTCATGTAGTTGTTCGAGAACGCTGGTACGCAGGTGATGGGGAAGCACGAGTAGTAATTCCGGGCCATCAGCGTTGAAGCTGCGACGGTACAGAATGTTGTCGTGCAGTTTGAACAGGCGAATGGAAGGGTCTGTTGGAGCAGAGGTCAGACGCTCGATAATGGAGAGTAACGACGGGTCACGTCGTTGTTCGGTGGAGATATCACCGAAAGCGTGGATGGAGAGAACGCAGGGGTCTGAATCAAGGTCTGTCAAGTCGGGCGTTTCAACCGGATAACGTGACAAACAGTCTGCGTCTGTGTGGAGGCGTCCCGACTTGTAGTGGACCATGAATGAGTATTCTTGCAGACGGAGCGCCCAGCGACCAAGACGTCCAGATGGGTCCTTTAGCGATGACAGCCAGCAAAGAGCGTGATGGTCCGTAACAACGGAAAAAGTTCGGCCATACAGGTAAGGCCTGAATTTCGCCACGGCCCACACTAAAGCTAGGCATTCACGCTCAGTGATGGAGAACTTCCGTTCGGCAGGTGAAAGAAGACGACTGGCGTAAGCAATCACGCGGTCCTTCCCGTGCTGTCGTTGGCCAAGGACCGCTCCAATTCCATGGCCACTGGCATCGGTTCGAAGCTCTGTAGGTGATGCTGGGTCGAAATGGGCCAGTATTGGTGGCGTAGTCAGCAGATGGATAAGAGCCGAAAAGGCGTCCGCTTGCTCTATACCCCATGCGAAGGGAACGTCCTTCTTTAAGAGATCAGTAAGCGGTCGTGCGATGTCGGCGAAGTTGCGGACAAATCGACGAAAATAGGAACATAGCCCTACAAAACTTCGGACGTCCTTGGTTGAGCGTGGTTCAGTAAATTTTTGTACTGCTCGCACCTTTTCAGGATCTGGTTGAACACCATCGGCACTGACAAGGTGGCCGAGTATGGTGATTTGGCGACGTCCGAAATGGCATTTTGCAGAATTGAGCTGGAGAGCAGCTCTTCGAAAAACATCCAGAACGGCTGACAGACGTGTTATATGGCTGTCAAAGGTGGGTGAAAAGACGATGACATCGTCTAAATAACATAAGCAGATGGACCACTTATATCCTCGGAGAAGGGAGTCCATCATGCGCTCGAAAGTTGCCGGCGCATTACACAGTCCAAACGGCATGACTATGAACTGGTAGAGGCCGTCGGGCGTAACGAAAGCGGTTTTTTCACGATCCATGGGGTCGACAGAAATTTGCCAATAGCCGGATCGAAGGTCGATAGACGAAAAGTATTGGGCACCATGGAGGCAATCGAGGGCGTCATCAATCCGAGGCAAAGGGTAGACATCTTTGTGGGTCACTTTGTTTAAATGGGGATAGTCCACGCAAAAGCGCCAGCTGCCATCTTTCTTCTCAACGAGCACGACTGGGGAGGCCCAGGGGCTGGATGAGGGTTCTATTACGTCTTTAGTAATCATTTTATCCACTTCATTTTGAATTACTTGGCGTTCCTTGTGAGATACGCGATATGAACGCCGCCGTATAGGACTGGCATTACCAGTGTTGATCCGGTGAGTCACTGCAGTTGTTTGGCTGAGAGGGCGGTGGTCAAAGACGAAAACGTCTCTATATGATATTAGCAGACTACGGAGGCTGGCAGCTTGCACTGCAGTGAGGTCGGGAGCAATCATCTTGTTAATGTCATCTGCAGGCAGAGTGTAATTGCGGCCAAGACAGGGGGATGTAGTATCGGTGTCCAAACCAGTAACGTTGCAGCTGTCAAGTGGAGATAGGGTGGCCAAAGACATGTCTTGCGGAATAACTTGAGTCAAGAGACTCACGTTGAGTAGTGGTATAACCACTGTATTATTAGCGACGGCGACAACAGTGTGAGCAAGGGCGACGTCTCGGGCCATCAGTACGTCGACTATAGGAGTGACGAGGTAGTCACCGTCGGGCACATGACGTGAGCACGACAAAGTGACATATGTAGCAGCTTGCGGAGGCAAGCGAACGTGGTGACGAGAGCGTAAACGGGGAGAATAGTCTGCTGGAAAATCGGCAAACTGCGGCAGTTCAAGCTGAAGAGCACCAGTGGCACAATCAATGAGCGCAGAATGACGTGACAGGAAGTCCAAACCAAGTATTAGGTCATGAGGACACATTTCAATGACGGCAAACTGAACTAATGTAGGATGACCGGCAATGGACACACGGGCCGTGCACATCCCTTGAACATCAGGGGTCCTCCCATCAGCGACACGAAGTTTGTGGGAAGCGGCAGGCGTGAGCACTTTATGTAGGCGTCGGCGAAGGTTCGCGCTCATTACAGAAATGTGCGCTCCAGTATCTATAAGGGCAGAAATAGGCACACCGTCAACAGCAACGTCTAACAAATTTTGTCTCGTCGGAAGCGTCAAGAGAGGATTTGATGTTACGGTGCATCATCGACAGGAGCAGATGCAGACGCCGTAATCTCCGTCATCGTTGTGGAATGACCCTTCAAACGTCGGCCGCTGCGAAGTTCCGTTGCGAGGCGGTTACCCAGCACCTCCACCAAATGTGACGGAGCGAGGTCTTGGCTTACAGGACAGCGTCCACCGAGAATCGGAAGCCGAACAAGATGTCTGAGTTGCCTCTCGTGCAAGCGCCTAACGCACAGGCGTCTTCTTCATCTTCGCTAAGTGCCACGCTTGCTCCTGTCGATGATGCACCGTAACAATATTGTAGCGAATGCCCCTGAGCAGAGGGCCGATGAAAGACGGGAGTTTTCTCATGCGTTTGACTGAAGAACCAAAGAGAAAATCTATTCGATATGGCATTTTCAGCGTGCATTTGAAATCAAGCGAACGGTGTTCCTCTTGTATTTTTGAAATTGTTTTGGTTGCAAGAATGCTGCAAAAATAACTCATTGTGGACTTTGCACACATCGAGCCCTGCATGTGAGAAAAAGTGATTTTCATGTGAGAAAAAGTGATTTTTTATTTTATCTCACTAACACCGCAAATATGCAGTGGAACGGAATCTCGCCCCGTTATGAGATAATGATGTTGAACACAATATTTCTTGCGTCATTTTACTTACGATAGTGTTTCGGTTTACGCCACATTCGCGACACACTTTATGAGGCTGTCACATTTATAAACAATTTGAAATGTCGACATCACTGAGATGAACGATCCTATTTACAAGAAAACAATAAACGATGTTAGCGAAGCGCAAGCAAAAAGGCAGTTCAGCATTCACCACGAGAGACAAGGTGAAGGATAATGTGAGCTCATGCTAGAAGAGAGGTGTGTAAACAGTCAAGCAGTATTGTCAACCACGTTTGATTGTTACCTGGTTGGGCGTTTGGATGGGAAGCTGGTGTAGATTTTTCGAGCTGCTTACGTGAAGGTTGGCCATTTCCGTCACCAGGTTCGCCCATTTATTCCGAAGCCTATGCAGTGTTTCAAGTGCCAGAAGATTGGCCACGTGAAGGGCGTTTGAAGAAATTCCGCAGTGTGCCCCCGATGCGCTGAACACCACTCAGCAGACGACTGTAATGCAACTACGTTGAAATGCCCCAACTGCCAAAGAGCTCACAGTGCTTCCTCAAAGGAGTGTCCTCAGATTAAGAAAGAGATTTATATCTGAGGCAAATGGTGCGAGACAACTCGACTGACAGAGAAGCTGCGCAAAAAGTAAGGCGAAGGCGCCGTCATCGTCGAAGGTCCTCACGAAGGACAGTGGAAAATCTGACGAGAAAGTCAGAAACTCAAGTGAAATCGACAGGCGCGGCTCCTAGCGCGGCAAACATCTGCTCTGAAAGAGAAGATGCTGGAAGATCTCTCTCTTCAAAGGAATGGCCACCCCTTCAGCCTAGACGATCTGTTGAGCCTCAGCAGAAGCCGCCTACACGACCTGTTTAGCCTCAACAGAAGCCGCCTCAAGAACAAGCACAAAATGCTGCAACGGCCGGGAAGCCAGATCATCGCATGATGATGATGCTAAGGTCATTAGTGGACACCATTCGCATGTTGTTAAGCGACATGAATACACCGTCAGCCAAAAGTGCCCTTCAAGTACTGGACGTGCTTAGTCCAGTGCTAGCAGCCCTAGAGTAGACCATGGCTAACCCACCACTGTCTTTCAGGGATGAGGTTCGTAAAACAGCAATAGTGCAGTGGAATGCCAGGGGACTGAGATCGCGCATTGGTGACTTTCGTCGATTTGTGTACGTCAATATTTTTCCCGTAATCGTCATCTGTGTGCCGAACTTATCGAGTGCAATACGACTCTCGGGATACGAACCGTTTATGTCGTCTAGTGTTACTGAAAGCAGCAAGGTTCTGGTGTGCATTCACCGAGACCTCACTTACATCCTTCAACCTGTACCACCTCATGACGGAAACCAATACGTATGCTTAAGAGTGAAAAAGAGGAGGCTCAACGTCACTGTGATTGGCGCATACCTATCACCATCAAGCCGTTTCAATCAAAAAAGACTACGAGACATCCTAGCATTAACTTCTGACCTGTGTGTTATCATTGGGGATTTTAACGCTCATCATACATTATGGGGAAGTCAGAATACCAACATGAAGGGCAGAAGCTTGGTGTCTTTTGCCTCCGACAACCAACTTTGGTTACTGAACGATGGCAGTCCTACATTTTTACGTGGCTCCACATACAGTAGCTGTCTCGACTTGGCTTTTGTTTCGCGTAGCCTAGTGAAACATACTGAATGGTTCACGGATATAGAAACGCACGGGAGTGATCACATTCCAACACACGCGAAGATCAGAGGATTGTCGCCTCCTAAAGTG
The DNA here is from genome assembly GCF_043290135.1 of Rhipicephalus microplus. Taxonomy (NCBI): domain Eukaryota; kingdom Metazoa; phylum Arthropoda; class Arachnida; order Ixodida; family Ixodidae; genus Rhipicephalus; species Rhipicephalus microplus. The sequence continues at coordinate 2,853,763 of NW_027464596.1, forward strand.
CGCGACATGGTTAAAAGAGTGGACTGGAAAAAATTTCAGGCTCGTATGGAAGACCAATGCCAAGAACACATATACGATTTACAAGAGGCCATCAAGAGCACTGTAAAAGAGACTGTGTGTACGATCCCATGTCCTGTAAGAATCATGGATATCGACATAGAGCTGGAGCGGCTTCGAGCCTTGCGACGACGAGCTGAAAGAAGGTACCGGCGCACGAAGGACATAGTAGATTTACGGACTGCTAGACGTATGAGAAGAAGATCAAACGTCGGTTGGAGAAGCTAGAATTCCAACGCTGGATTACTTTCTGCGAGTCACTCGACCACTCGACCCTCGTAAGCCTTTATCGCAGATATGGAGGACGATTAGAGGTTTGCGGTCATCGCCCATTCAGAAGTCACCATTCAAGGCCTTAGCCTTTCACCAAAATCGACCAGATGTGGACGTTGCTGAAGAGTTCTGTGCCGGATTATCAGGGCAAACTACAGCCATCAGCAGCTCACCACTTTCGAGCAGTTGTCCGCCACCACGTGATTCCTGTATGGACATCCAGTTCACCATTCAGGAGCTCAAAGCAGCACTCGCTTCATGCAAACGTACCTCCGCACCAGTACCTGACGGAATCTCCTACAGAGCCCTGTGTCATCTGGGTGAGCGCGCGAGAATAGCTCTACTTCAGCTATATAATGATTGTTGGCTAGAGGGCACTGTCCCCTTAAGTTGGAAAACTAGTCGTCTAGTACCATTACTAAAACCTGGCAAATCACCATTGTAACTCTCCTCCTATCGCCCGATCGCATTGGCTAGTTGCGTGGGTAAAGTGATGGAGAGAATGATTCTCGGCCGACTCGAGTGGTACTTGGAGTATCATGAGATCTACCCAAATGCCATGGCTAGCTTTCGACGTGGTCGATCATCGATCGATAGCGTCATCGACCTAATCACGTACGTTGAACACGAGAAAGGCCATAAGCTTCTTTGCGCCTCTCTGTTCCTTGACGTCAAAGGAGCCTATGATAACTTTACACATGAAGCCGTCTTTACGGCTCTAGAAGAGATTGGAGTGGGTGGCAGAATTTTAAATGGATACGCAGTTATCTCCAAATGCGATCCTATTTTGTGAGTACAGAGTCTGGGAACACGTCTACACATTTCAGTTGTCGTGGCGTCCCTCAAGGTGGTGTACTGAGTCCCGTGCTATTCAATATGACACTAATCGCTCTCCATACGCACCTACCAAACAATATTTATCTATCAACATACGATGATGACATCTGCATCTGGACATCTGCGGTGACTCGCCTGCAGTTACGAGCGAGAATACAGAGAGCTGCTACTGCAACTGCTTTGTATCTACGCAATCAAGGCCTGAAATTTGTCTCCAGAAAGTGCACTCTTCTGGCATTTACGCGCAGACCCATGTCGAATTACCGAGTGTCAATTAACGGTCAAAATATACCATATCGTCGATCTCACGAATTTCTGGGTGTCATAGTCGACACAGACATATCATGGAGCCCTCATGTGTCGTATTTGAAAAAGCGATTGACAGGCATATGTCATATTTTCAAGTTTCTCGCTAGAAAAACTTGGGGAATGCAGCCTAATGCTATGTTACGACTGTACAGGGTGCTTTTCCTTGGCTTTTTACGATACAGTCTGCCTGCATCATCAAACGCCAGCGAAACAAGTCGACGCATGATACCAATCGTTCAGACACAGGCACTTCGAATATGTCTAGGTCTGCCTCAGGGTGCCTCAACAATGGCGACTATAGCTATAGCCAAAGACCACCTCGTGCAGACCCTTATTGAAATTGAAGCTTTGAGGGCACACATAAGGCATGTGGGCCGGACTCCCCATCACCACCTAGTCTCTCTACCAGTGAATAGACCTCATACTTCCTTTTGTCGAACAAACCCTACACATGATGACTCCCTACTAACTGGTTTTACGCCCGCGGCGAGTCCTTCAATTCCTCCATGGTGCCTCAAACAGCCAGTAATCAACCTGACAATACCAGGCATCCAGAAAAAACGATATTTCTCAATATCAGCCCTCAAGCAGCTCCCCTTACTTCTGCTGTACGAGAAGTACCAAGACTGCACCCACGTCTACACCGACGGCTCTGTCCTGTTAACTGCGGCGGTCGTTATTCCAACGCACGCCCCAACCATTATTCAGGACAGCTCATGCAACCACAACAATGGCAGCAGAGCTTGCAGCGCTTCGCAGAGCGCTGCGTTTCATTAACGACCAAAGCACGCAACGGTGGACAATTTTCTGTGACTGCAAGGCGCCACTGCAGTCACTTCTGTCAAATCTACGCCGTGGTCCACACGAGCAGTTGGTATTTGAAACAGCAGATATGCTACACCATATAACAGAAAAAGGGCACCACGTTATATTTCAGTGGTTGCCAAGTCACTGTGGAATTATCGGTAACGAACGAGCTGATCAAGCTGCCCGTTCAGCCCATACATAAGACAACGACCAGTCAATACCTCTCTCAAGGACGGACGCTGCTAGGAGGCTCCGCATGCTTGCTCGCCAACGCTCCATGGCTCTTTGGAATGAGCCTCTCTTTACGCATGCAAGATTACGATCCCTTGATCCAACGTTAAGCATGCAGCTTCCAACAAAAATTCGACGAGATGACGCTACTGCTCTGTGCAGACTATGGTTGGGAGTCGCGTTTACCCGTGCGTACGCGTTCCGCATAGGTATGGCCGACACCGCCGACTGTGCACACTGCGGAGATGAAGAAACAATTCGACATATTCTGTGTGACTGCCCGAAATACAACCTGGAAAGACAACACCTTTCTAATAAGCTAAACAGGTTGGATGACCAGCCGCTGTCAGAAGAAAGTATACTGCGCCATCGTCATGACTCATCGTCACAGAAGAAAGCCGTGCAAGCGCTACTGGGCTTCTTACGAACTACTGGCCTGTCGGAACGCCTCTGAGTGAACTGATTTTGTGTGTGCGTGTGTGTCGGTGTTTTTCTCTTATTTATTTTTTAACTCTCCCTTTCTCTTTCAACCCCCTATTCCCCAACCCCAGTGTAGGGTAGCATACCGGATACTAGCATCTGGTTAACCTCCCTGCCTTCCTTTTTTCTCGTTTCTCTCTCTCTCTCTCTTGAGCTGCGACGCCGACAAAACATTGTCTGAGCTTAACTGCGCAACAAGCCTAATTTGTTGGCATATTTGGAAACATTCAAAAAGACCCAATGGTGTAGCGGCTACACTACAGAGCTCTCATTACCCGATCATCGCTCACATTAAGTGATTCGAGTAATGTTGAGGGTGCATCACTTTGTGTGGCCGGTTTTAATCACTTACATAAAATTTGTGAGCAGAATTACAAAGTTCATTCTTGCACCATGTTATTGTTTTAAGTCAGAGAACCGGCACTACTGCGTTCACTTAAATTCACTCTCACTAGAAAGCCAAGTACTCAATTCATAAATCCGTAGCTGTTCGCGGATAACGATGCCTGAATACATTCGGTACTCCAATTTGTTGTCAAGAGCACGCTTTGCCAGTGAACTTACCGTCACATTCGTTCGCAAATAATGCCAAGAACGAGTACTCAGCCTTGCTTGGCAAAAATTTGATGATCACTCTGTCTGCTGTTCTGGTACTGAATAAACAATTTGAAACGAAACCCCCCTTCTCTTGAAAGCAGCACAGCGCCAAGATTCCTGGCAGTATAACTGTTCATTGTTGCCTACATATTCCAGGCGAATAAATAAAACCCTCAAAAGATGTGCCCGGAACTCGTGTAGTGCATTTTTGTGAACAGCAAAGCGGCACTGTGGACGATCATGAAACAAATACACATGTGTATGAGTGGGTTCCTTCGTTGCGTGATCGATTTTCATAACATTAATTTTTACGTGATAGCGTTAAAGAACTCTTTTCGGGGAAATCCCACTGTCAGTGGCGCTGTCATTGGTTGTGAGAGAAAAACAAATTTTGAGTCGCAACTGAATACTCAGAAAATATTCACATCAAAGAAATAATCAAAGCTTCAACCCGAGTAAGCATTGAACTCAGGCCGGCTGCTTCGCTCAAAAGTGCTGCATTCTTATTCTTATGTTACAGACATACTTACACATGCATAAGTGCCACACATCAGCCACAAGCATGTGTAGCACACGTTGCAACACTTCGTGCACTTTAGCTGTTTCAGGGCATCTAAAATGCGAAGTATTGCACCATGACTCCCTTTGTGCTCCAGTGATTTGGTGAGTTGCTTAACGTTTATGACACAAACTGCGCGTCAACCAATCCTGCTTAGTGCTGAGTGTTTTGTATATTCATACGTAACCTGCATGTGCATGCAACATCTGCAAGCATGAGGGATTCATATAGGACGCTATTTCCTTGAATAGGCAGAAAATGAATACCGTAAGCGTTGCTTGGTAGCTTTGTGCCCAACATCCCAACAAAACATAACGACGCGACAATCAATAAAACATGTTTTGTTCTTTCGCAATACATCCAAACATGGTATGATGCCTTGATAACTCAAAAATCAGTTTACTCCCCCAGGCACGAACCTTCGTCCTTAATCGAGTTTAGCTTTCACAGGTAGTGTGTCCGTGTGAAGTTTAAAGAAAAATGTTCTAGCCCCAGATGCCACTAACACATTTCAACGCGTTTCAGGACAACACTTCGTGATCCCTTCACATAAATGGTTCCGACGATCGGGCGCAAAAAGTTGTGTGCAGCAGGTCTTGCAATAGGCACTTCCTGCGCATGCACGTTGCTTCGAAGCCACACAGACAAAAAAAGCACACACAATATATATATATATATATATATATATATATATATATATATATATATATATATATATATATATATATATATATATATATATGTGTGTGTGTGTGTGTGGGCGGGGGGTGAAGGAAAGAGTCTCCTGAAAGCTCGTAATACAGCGTGGCAAAGCATAGAATTGCGCCAGGTGTAAATACTTTTGAACTACGCAACAAATAGGTACATTTTTACAGGCGTGTCGATTCCAAAGAGTTCGAACATACGGTCGCTTGTCGCTTTACGAAGTGTGTAGCGAACCCTATGACTGATTAGCAAAAGGGATAATTATGATGTAGTAGGACACATTGCAGTATGTAATGTAGGATAAATTGAACCGGCTAACGGTTCACGCACAGTCATTTGTTTCTTTACAACATGGTTGATGCAAGCAGTGAGAATTGTAGCGAGAATGCCTATTGAGAAGGAGATGCGAACGATACCCGATAGCGCTATCGCAGTCTACCCTTGAAGGTGAAGTTCAAGCGCCCTTCAAATTTTCCCTTGCCTTTCCGTTCTAAAGGCACGAATGAGGAACTCTTTCGGTCTTCTGAAGTACGTGAAATACAAGTATTCTCCTGGCGGTAGCATTAACAGACTGTGCATGTGCACCCGTGAGAACCTATTCACCTGGTTTCTGCGAAGTAAAGTCAACTCATTCGCTTGTAGCCCAGCCGCGGTGGTCTAGTGACTAAGGTACTCGGCTGCTGACCCGCAGGTCGCGGGATCAAATCCCGGCTGCGGCGGCTGCATTTCCGATGGAGGCGGAAATGTTGTAGGCCCGTGTGCTCAGATTTGGGCGCACGTTAAAGAACCACAGGTGGTCGAAATTTCCGGAGCCCTCCACTACGGTGTCTCTCATAATCATATCGTGGTTTTGGGACGTTAAACCCCACATATCAATCATCATTCGCTTGTAATTCATAGCTTGTAAGGTGTTCTTTGGCGAACTGCGCTTAAAAGCGATGCACACATTCTACGTAAGCTCAAACTGTCAAGTCAGATGTCAATGGAGAGGCAATGAATATTTGCCCAAATAATCAATCCTTATATACGCGCAGAAATCGGAAAGTTCCTAACAGTCGACAAGTATAACTTAGTAGTCTACTTTTAAATCATGAGTTTTAAGCATTCTTTATCAGCTATCTTTTTTTAATCTTCTTGAAAGCATCGCCTTGTGCAAGGTGATTCGTGGTATAAATGGAGCTGCATAGGTACAGGACTGCCGCCATCGCTAGGGGCCGATCGATACAAATGCACATTGTATTACATGCCTTGAGAGCTCACATCAATATCACTCGAGTTGATTGCCGCCACGTTGTGAGACTTGGTTCAGAAATGCCGTAAGCATCAAACTACGCAAATACCTCAAGCTATTTTGCCAACTTTCCATCACGCTTCAGCCCGCATCAACATCAGTTCCCCCTTGTTTTATTCATCCTATAATGCACCTAAGCGTACCAGAAATCAGGAAAATCCCTGAGCTATCATCACATCTCTGGACACACCTATATCTGCTTCTACTGCCTCACGTGGCCTATGCACTGGCGAAGTGCATCGGCCGCGTAAATATTTGCACTGACGACTCAAGGACTACCCGGTGTTTACCCATAGCAGGGATAGTCTCGTCCAGACGTTTAACCTTTGTTTTAAGGGCTGTGAAACTTTTAGCTTTTGCGCTGCACTTTTGATCAATCTCGAATGATCACAGAAATGATAAATTTTCAGTGACTCCAAAGCAGCCGTGCATTATCTGATATCAGCTCTGACAGGAATAGCAGGTATTTGAAATAAAAAATTGGCCCCGTATCTGCATGTTACACTGCAAGTGCCGTCGAAAGACGATAGGTAGTCTTGCATCTAGAGGGAGTGAACGAAACGTTTATTTGATGTTCTGCACAAGAAAATCGCTGAATAGTATACTGAAGGCGCTGCGCTAAAGTGCCTCGAGCGTGCTGCGAAGGCGAACGAGCGAATCAAGACACGTTACACGTGAGACATGAGCGCTATCTGGCAGTTATCTTGGAGAACGTAGCGCGTGCGCCCTGTGCGCCCGTCTCGGAGGTGATAAGGTGTAAATCGCAAGGCGACGGTTAGGTGCCACCACCGTGTCGTCTTAGCAAAGCGTAGGAAACACTTGACTTTTCGTGCAAACATTGCTTGGTCAGCGCAACGTGATAAATGCTACGGTCCATATAATTGCCTATGTATGCCTTTTCTAGTAAGCGACACACATACAGATTATTGACGTGTTGTTATGGTGACTCATATATGCGCAATAATTGCTTTTTAATTGACAATTGTACAAGTACGAAGGCTGAATCTTAAGCATTATTGGTGGTCGCAGCGTATGGGGTCGGCCGTTTGGAGTATCGTTTGGCCACTTTGGTGCCGTTTAGGGTACCATTAAGGGTGGACAAACAGAAAAATATACAGACAGACAGACAGACAGACAGACAGACAGACAGATCAAAATTTTTGCATTGAAGGTCCCCAAGAAAGACTATCGTCTTTATAACTCAGATTAATGTGTCATTTAGGAAAAGCAAGCACGATACATGCGGTGGCTCTCAAGTCACGGTGCACGGTGACGTGACAGGCAAAGAACATGCCGAGAATGTCACTCGGTTAGCTTTTCAAGGCGATATGGAACATACTATACCTCTTTCAAGGTCTGATGGGGCTGTCAGTCTTCGATGATCGTACAGGACATTACACACAACACACTGAACAGACCAAGTAGGCAAAAATATCAGCCTCACCAGGTAAGCAGGTCACTACGGTTTCATATAACAACGAACTCTACCGCAGAGAGGTGACTCTGACATAGCGACTAGGTCTATAGGAGTGGCTTTAACAGTCATCTTTGTTTCCTTTAGAAATGGCTGACAACACTGCTTATGACATCTGCAGTACTAAGGAGACCTTTTGCGGCATATATTTTGCATCTGACCTTACTATGCTGCTTAGAAGCGATCACCCACAATTGATCTCAGTCGCCTTGACCCCAGGCTGAACTGCTAACTGTCCTCAAAGCTTATACGGAAAGTAATCGAGAATCAAAATGATGGTATTGTTAAATCTTCTAAGGGCTACGGACTTGCATGAATGGTTGTAAAACGATAATGTATGCCCCATACGACACATGATGCCTGAGTGTGTGTGCGTGCTCACCTGTTTATCTTCCTCTTTTTGTTGACTCTCTAAATATTTCCCACATTATCCCCCGTCCAAGTTACCTTACCAAGCAGTAATGCTAAACTAGTTCACATTGCTACCTTTGCTCTCTTTTCTGTCTTACTTCTTTCGTTCGAACATGCCAAGTGTATTATCACTCCAAGAGGACTTTTATTTCATATTTAAGGAGTATCGTCCGCACCAAGCTTTTGCTGTGCCAGGCTGTTATGAGTGTAAATAATTTCACATATGATATGCGGCAATCACCACGACAGCGCTGAAATTAACATTTCAACAAATCACCGCATATCGCGAGGTGAATCATGATGAGTGGGCGAAGCACTGGTGATCATTCGGGTAACCTAGAATCTCCGTACATGGCCCGCTTGAGCACGCAATTGCGTGCAAACACGTGTGCACAATATAGGTTCACTGCTTCGGGATTGTCTTGACACATTTTACGTTGTGCTGCTGGCTCGCGTTTCCTCACCGCCAATACCTTTCATACACAGACAATACCTTTCATCACACAGACAATACCTTTCATCACACAGACAATAAGGCAGACATCACGCTCTGACACCCATTGTACTTCAGGTGGGGACGTACTCTAATCTCACGCGATTGTGCAAGATATATTCTGAAATGCGTTCCACTAATACATGCACCTTATGCGCGAATATAGCTAACTTCAAAGAAATTAAGAAAAAAAGAGGATGACCTTATTTAGGTCTGGTGGTTCATGCCGCCGATTTCCCACGGCGTGGGTGCCCTCCAAAGCTTTCACCAGGCAGTAAGTGCGCATGTAACTATTTATTCAGTACGTACCTGGCAGCAGCACTTCTCTGCCCCCCCCCCCCCCTTAGCAGCGCTGGATGCGTAACTATTTCACCAAGGGTCTGGTTGGTTAAGATACACCCAGGGGCTTTCGAAAAATCTTATGGGGCTATATTTCGAAATTAGTGCCTAGAAACAACCGAATGCCAGGTCGCTGTACTTCTTACCCATCGTGAAAAACCGGTTGGTTCGCTGTCGGCACGGGAATCGAACCCGGCACCCGAAGTTTATATACGCACATAAGGTACATGCATTAAAAAAGGATGACATGAATTTTAGTTTTTTACATACATGTACCATATGCGTGGAAATAGCCAGCTTTAAACACGTGCTTTGTTTTTCATACAAAGCTTTATGCATTGATATAGCTAACTTCAACCACTGTTGTGGTGGTGCTTTGCGTTACGCTGTGATGAAGTCATCACGCCGTTGTAATAGGAGGTTGCTTTTACCAGCTTCGGACTCGAACATGGGCAGTCCAACGGGCCCGCGACGCAACAAAGAGACTTGGTCGTTTGTTCCGACGAGGGAGTGGCCCGTAACGTGATAAAGTGCTTTTTGAAGAACCCAATAAAGTTTTTCCATCTTGTTTGTAGGAATGCCATCAAAATACCAGTATGTGGGAAAATTCTTGTTTTCATCACTTTCCTTGTGTGACTACTCTTCAGCACACCGCTCCTCAACAATATCACAAGGCACGCTGCGCCCTGTCGTTATCTCCGACACCTCCCCTCACATGTCTGCTGAGTCACCAGTACCTTTTTCTCTTCAGGCCATTCACCGTACGCAGACAAGAGAAGTCCTAGTGATAAAACGGCAAAAGCAAAAAGCGCTACGCAATGGATATCGGAAGAGCGGTATTGTGAATAAGCGAGATATAAAAAAAACAAGCAGGGGTTGTGTAACACCACACGATCAAACAGGAGAGCGAGATAAGGTAACTCCTCCTGGACATGTACCCGTATACGTGCAGTAATACACTTCGTCGGGTATTTGTCACCGCTTAGCTGAGTGACAGAGGCACAGCCTTGCATACCATTCGCTTTTCGTGCTAATTACACCCATGAAGTTCGGATGGTGCCAGCTAGCAGGAGGCCTGGATGACGTCTTGGGAAGCACTCTTCGACGCCTGTCGTGGCGCTTCTTCGTGACAGTCGCTTTCGCTCACTTTGTACGGCGTTGTTTGCGCTCGTTTCTCGCTTATCTCAATATTCTTACGAGAGATAAAAACATCATCAATAGTGTTTCTAGTAAAACAATAAAAACTACATTCCTTCAGTACAGTGGCCAATGGCACACGCGCTCCGGGGGAACGTTAAGAGATTCGGGACGGCCAAAATCATTCTACAGGGTGCCTCGTATGCTCGTCGTGGCTTCGACACATAAGACATTGTAGTTTCCTTATTAGCTGCGTTGTTTCCCGCATGAGATGTGAATATTTCGTCTCCTAAATTAGTACTCGGCATCCGAAACATGCGTGTATCTGCGGATAGCATGTTTCTCAGTGTGCCAAATGCCACACACAGTAATAAACCTGGCAATATATCTCCAACAGTCGCGTGTAAACGATGCCTATTTCAGTGGTAACCACCACACCCTTTGTTTTTTGCCGTATTCTGCTTTCTTTTTTGATATCAGAGTTGGTACGCTAACAATTTCGACAGTTCGTTCTAACACTAAAACTTTGTTTACACAAGCAGAAAAAGATGAGGTCAACATGACTGCACATCGCCTATTTTTCAGATTTTCCCAGGCCTTGCACATATAGGACACTCCAACAAATTTTTTTATTCTTTTTCTTTATCGGCCGGCCATACTGGTCAGCATAATTCATCTCGTTTTTTTTTTTTTTGGCAGGACGCGAGCCACCGACTTGATCAGAGTGTGGACGCCCCACTGAATCAAGGTGGGACACCCACGCCATAGTCTCTACTAAAGATGACTTCAGTAGAGATTTTCTTAAACAAGACACAATAATGCCCTGTTTAACAAGGTTGGTGTGATTGTAGGGGTTCGAGACGGACGGTTTTTTTCCTTAGTTCCATACAACCATCTGAATTATCGTACGGTCAAATGAAACTTTACATGAAGCAAGTTCAGAGATGTTCCCACCACAAGTTTATGCGTCAACACTGGTGGCCTAGGACAGTTGCCAAATGAAGCCGAAACACGTGAACAGACGTTTGTGTGCTCTTGGCACCAAATTTGTAAATAACAAGATTGCCACATACGTACTTGAAAACATGCCCCATATTCACCCCTTTTAAACGGTATTTCATTCAGAGAAACCTTATTTGCGCCGGCTGATATACTGTGCCTCTTATAACTAATATTTACCTATCCTGTTGTGGTCGTATTTTGAGTGAACGCTATAGTCGTTTACGTGCCCACGCTAGGTGCGTGCCAACGTGGGCCCGTAAACAACCGTAACAAAGCCATTGGTCTACGCAATATTAACGGCTTAGCTGCGATAGCTTAAACAGCTCCCCTTCTGAAGTTCGTTGCAGCGTCGTGTCAGCAGTCATCCATGATTTACCTCTGAGAAAGCATCTAAGTCTGAAAAGCCACGCACAGAACGATTGAGAATCGATCCACGACAATGCACTTGATGAAATAAGAGATAGGCCGAAAAAATGGTCACCGCACGCTGTTTTAGCTTGAGGAGACAAAGCTTAATAACCATTCCCAAGTATTTTCAACCAGGCTATCAACAAAGGCCGCCAAACGAAGTCATTGCGTTTTTCTGATTGTGAGACTGTGAGACCATGTCTCGTATCTTAGATCATCGATTCATGCACATGAACACCGGTGCCTACGGTTTTATAAATTGTGCTTCCAGGAACTCCTGTACTGCCAGATAGGGCTGCAGCGCCACTGATATCAATGGAATCGCATGGTGAAGAAAGAGGTTGAGCATGATCTCGTGCGGGGTGACAGCTAGCCTGGAGCGATGGGTGCAGAAAACAAAGAAAAAAATGGCAGACTCCACGTTTTGTGGGAATCGATTATATGTGAAGCACGATTGGGAAATGTTTATATGCCACTTTAAAATCAGCACAACGGTATGAGGTGGAGGTAAATGATGCCGTACATGACTTCCGTGTCATGATTACCACGTTTGTACGAGTCATTTACCTTCGTCGTCTATTCACGCACCTGATACCGAATTTGGTATATGTGGAGCTTGCGAAACGGCCAAGAGCATGCTATGAGCATAGCATATAGTTCTGTTTTAAATGACACGCGTGTCATGATTATCATGTTTGAACGTGTCATTTACATTCATCGTCCATTCACGTCACGTAATGCCAAATTTGATATATGGGTAACCAGTAAAACGGCCGCTAGCATGCTATCAGCGTTGAAATGACGTCTTCAGCCGTGTTGGGATTGCCAACAGCCTAGGCGTTGGATGCAATTGGGCCGATTCCTTTAGGAATGTGGCAAACGCGCTCGTCTTCCGTCTTATCACTGTTCGCATGGCGACAGAGGGCCATTGGTGCGATTATATACAAATTCCGAATCCGGACAAAGGCAGTTCTAGGGCCGGATTCACAAAACTCACTTAGGAAAACATTTTTGCGCAAGAGAAATATTGTTGCGTAAGTCAATTCACGAAACGAAAAAAAACGTCGTAAGAGGTCATCGTTGTCACATCGGCCGCTGCAATAAAGCGCACTGTCACTGCCCGGGAACATGTCAGCGATGGTGATGCAGTTGCTATATTTGCTTACGTCACCGAAAAGTGCTCCTAAGTGGATTCACGAAGCAAAATTGTGCGTAAAAACAGCGTGGCTGAAAGAAAATCCTAAGAGTGGTCCGGTCCATTCTTAGGAACAATGTGGCTACTTAGAATCCGCCGCCGCGGCGGCATAATTTGGTTCCCTAGCTGGTTTTGAGTTAATTCACACCCATGAAGTTCACACCCATGAAGCCTGATGACTGCTGGTGCGTTTTTATTTCTTTCGGCGCTTTGAGTTTCGTGTGTGTTTTCCCTTGTACGCAGTGGATGGTGTTGACAACCACCTTCATCCAATAAGTTCGAAGTTGCAGTAATTGAAAAATTTTATTGGACGTCAATGGCGTAAAATTATGCATGTAAAGTTTTGTGGTTGGATAAAAACCAATGTGATACGTGAATGGTCGGCGCATTCGAACGCGGCATGGCATAGGATCAACCTTATTTGTTATGTTGTTGTGTTGCACCCAATCTCATCCAATTAAAAGTGTGACTCGAGATCCTTGCCTCATTGTTGGAAATTACCACCAAAGAGGTTAAAGAGAGCACATTCCTTGCACGCTATTGGAAATAAGAATGAGAGGAACTTTTCAGTGAGTGGTTCATAAAGCTTGTGCTCTAGTGTACTTACACTGGCTCTAACTATCCAATGGGTGCGATCTCTCAAATACAGCTGTCGATACACTTTGGGACGATCTGAAACGGGGCGTACTTTGTAAAGCAAAGCGTATTAGTGGTTTGCGTGATTACGCATGGAACTACAAACAAATCATGCATTTTCACATTCACTGTTCAGACCATGATAATATGGCAAGCAGTTGGAATAAAATGACCCTAGTAACTTTGTATGACACCGAAAATATGCAAACCCTCACAATTCTGGAGCAAACCTTGGCTGAATTCAACCCTGCGACAATTACCAGCCATTTAATTTGGCGCACGAACATAATTCAAAGGTAGAGCGAGCCCCTGACATGTATTTTGTGCGACGCAGCGACCACTTGACCTGAGAATATTAGCGTTGCGAAGGCGAATCCCCTGTCGCAAGCTTTGATGGAAGCAGACGACAAACGCGAGCAGACGACGGCTTGGCCGACAGGCACAATTTGTGATTGGTTGTGAGGCAATAGCCTCTACATCAGCTCACTCCGTGACGTTGCCAAAACACTTCTTTCATCTGGCACACCTGTCGTGTTCGTCATATCACTCCCCTCACACATAAGAGCAAATTTTGTCACGCCGTGAAAATAGCGCAAGTACTTTCAAGAACTCTCTTACGTGCTGCGCAGTTGTCGGAAACAACATGGCGTCGTAAACAGCATATCGGTCGGTGCGACTTTCAGCAAACGCTTCTCGCATGAGTTACTTCAGCGTTCGACCAGATGTGTTGTGATTACGGCAGCTCTTTCGGTGCATGTAGGCAGTGCGCAAAGCTGCGGCAGTGCAATGGTGTACGGTGAAGTGCAGCGAAGCCTGTGCGTCGGTGTGGTTATCAAGCAGGGATCGGCGCCGGTGTATCGACGGCAACTAGCACTCGAGAAGCCTGCAATGTGTGTTTGTGTGCCGGTAACAGTTCGTTTGCTTGACTTTCCAGTCTCTCTGTTGGGTGCTGTGCGACATTTCGGATTGACAGCGTTTTGGCACGTTACTTGAGTGACCCCAAGTACGTACGGAAACGTATGAACTACGTGCTGTGTTCGGTTCTTGCTTCGCCACTGATTAGCCCGTACGCTTCTATTTTCTTGAGAGCAATCTAGTGTTCGGGAGCGAAACGATGTTCGTTGTGAACAGTGGTGCTGTGTTGATGTTTCAAGACGTGTGAACAAGCTGTTCTCGTGTGACCGAAAGTTTAAAGACAGCGTTGATAACTGCTTTGCCGTGCAGGTTGCGGTGGTGGAGCTTGGCGCTTTTGGTTGTTAACTTGTCACTTCTCCTTTTTGTGACAACCATAGTCCTAGCGCATTGACGTGATGTACCAAAGCTGCGAGATGCTACATTCTGTTGTGGAGAGTGTTACTTTGGCAGCGCGCCTACACTGTTCTTCGGTAAGAACTTGAGAGTGCTATGTGGCAGCGAGAGCCCGTAAACATAAAGCTTCCCTCCGACCCACAGAAAGAGCAAAGATTTCACCGGTGCCTTGCTTTGGATGAAGTTGTAGACCATTACCGCCTAACTACAGATTTCCGAGTTCGTCTGGTCATCGTTTGGCACGGCACTAGAGCCTTGACAACAGCCGGTCATGGCCAGTTCTTACACTATATCAGTGGACGTGCACGCCTCACCAGCCCTTCATTGCTGTCATCGGCAGCTTCCAGTCTGCAGATGCCCTTTGCCTGTTGGCCATAGAGCACACTTGGTTCCTCATGACACCGACGGCTACTAAATGCTGCCATCGGGGAGTTCACCTTGCAGAACTAAATTTCACCGGTACTATAATTTACGCAGTACTATAACGTGTGCAAGTTTTAAGACCATCAAATATAATGTTTTCCTATGGTAAGTTGAAGCATGAAAAATTTACTACTACTGTTATATACATACATATAATTGCAGGCAGGTACACAAGACGGATGGCACTCAAGGCAGGTACGTTCATGTGGGCACTACATCGGTCCACAAGGAACAACACCTTACGGCTTGATTGCGCGAACTTTGAAGTCTTCTTGAGGAGTGTTTTTCATCATATTAATCCAAGTGAACTAGCTACCCAAGGCCACAACTTGTAGGAATGTGGTGGTTTCCTCTCTCCAAAACCACTCCTACCAGCTGCCTCAATGTTAGCATGGGGTGAATTCACGAACTGGAAAATAATTGGTCTTTGCTTTCTTGGCCGAAAGAGTCACTTCCTCCGTTGAACCACCACGACGCGCCAGAATAGAAACTTTTAGCTAAATAAAGTTGATTCTACTTTTGAGAAGTGTTTTTGGGAAATGAAATGGTGCCTATAGCTGTCAATATAAACACTGTTCGCACCAAGGAGCTTAGTAGCTTATAATTGTATTATTCATGTATTGTCTGGAATTTCTTTGCGCTTTGACAACTTTCAGCCCAGCCCAAGTGTCCTAACATGCTTTGTTAGTGTGTTGTGAATGAGCCAAGCTATGTAAATAAACAGAGTGATATTGAAGACATGTACAAAATATTGATGCACAGCCCTTTTCTTTAGCATGAAATTGTCAAGGGCTTTATTCTTGTGTTTCTTATAAAAACTGCTTCTCACTGGGCAGCAGCAGAAACTATGCATCAAGCTTTTGCGAGATGGTTCGAGAAACACCGTGTTCAGACATAACAGTGCTGGTGGATTTCTCTCGTAAGTTACTTTCTGTATATTCAAAATAAGTGTATTAGAATTGTTGTTTTATAGCCATTCATTTTAATGTTTACGCATTAGTGAATGTATGTATGTATGTATGTATGTATGTATGTATGTATGTATGTATGTATGTATGTATGTATGTATGTATGTATGTATGTATGTATGTATGTATGTATGTATGTATGTATGTATGTATGTATGTATGTATGTATGTATGTATGTATGTATGTATGTATGTATGTATGTACGTACGTACGTATGTATGTATGTATGTATGTATGTATGCATGCATGCATGTATGTATGTATGTATGTATGTATGTATGTATGTATGTATGTATGTATGTATGTATGTATGTATGTGTGTGTATGTATGTATGTATGTATGTATGTATGTATGTATCTTTTAAGTGAGAATCCGTTTATCATTGGTGAGTTAGTTTGGTAATGATTTGGCTGAATTTGTTTCTAGTTCTTTTTCTTCTAAGCCATTATACATTTCAATTTGTTTTGTACTGCATAAAAATAAATGTAACCTTACACAAAATATTTGTGTTCAAAGAAGTTGTTTTATTTGCCAAGGTACAGTCATGGGCAAGGAGTTGGGTAAAAGGGAACGAACCTGCGAAGATTAGTTTAGAGCATAGCTACTCTACATGGCATATCATGTACACATTGCGTTGGCCGAATATGTCAATTTCAACATGTCAGTTTTAATTGCCACCTTCTCAAAAAATTTGTACCCGCCACCACGCATAATGTCAGGCCAGGCAACCTCTTGAAAAAAAAAAGTGCTCGGTGACTCCGCGAATAGAACCAAGTACCTCGTAGATTGTACCTGAGCGCTGTAACAGCTCGTCCACTGCAGCAGTGCTTTTATTAACTCTATTGCTGATATATAGTCCTTCCTTTGAATAACGCCAAATGCAAGAACGTCCGGTGAAACTTGGTCAAAAATAGAAAAAATGGTTAGAATGCGTTTTCCCGAGGATACTACAAGATAGAAACCGCCACGTGTGACTATATAACCGTGCGCTATTTACCTTGTACATTACTGACATGACGTTGGGATAGCCAGCTCTAAGGTAGGCTACCTTCTCCTAGTTTGCCAAATATAAATAGGAAAATAAAAATATATATAGGCCTGTGACAACGCTAATCAACTATTATGAATTCACTGTCACTAGTGCGACTTTCACTATATGAATACTCAGTTCGTTTCCATTATCACTATTTAAGGAAGATTTCGCTCAATAACTCACAACTCTCCTAATTAGCATTGATTCTCACATCAAAAGACAGTCACACTTCATCTCGCTTTCTGTGTGGCTCTCGCTCCCAAAAAATGCGTACTCCACTTTTTTAAGCTCCCCAAACATCCGACGCTGCTTTGCGGAAACTTTCCCTGACGTCTGCTGGGCCAGAAAATTGTCTTTATTATCTATCTATTACAAGTTTCGCGAAGCCGAAACGAGAGTCTCTCTCTTTCTCTCTTTTCGTCCTTTTCACACGTGTGATAACGTCTCTCGACTTCAAGACACGTATACACATCCCTTGCTTTGTTTGCTCACTCAAACAACGCTGGACGAACTATTTGCACCGTGTTTTGTGAAAAGCATTAGCAGTGAAACACCTCCCGACAAGTCTCCCTCGTTTTACGCAGACACATATCTAAGCGTAAGCGTATGCACGTTCTCGCATTCCCGCTTTATAAAAATGCTGCGGTGCATGGAACCAGCGAAATTCCGCTCACAATTTCATTTGATTACTGCTGTTATCTATTTCCGCACAATTCGTCTGCAGGCACAAAAGTCGCTCCTGTGTCTTGTAATAGGAATATTGTAACAAAGGCTACCTTTTACTATAGGTACAAAACACACTTACGTTCACCACTATATCGTGCTCGATTGCACCGAATTAGTTAAGTAGCAGCGCAGCTTCATTAAAATGTAAGGTAACTGGTCGCGTTAAATAGGGGAAGACATTTGAGGCACATTTTCAAACATTGCATGCATCGATTTGTGTGTGGTTTCATTGATGTGGTGCACCTGGAGTGTTGTTAACATCTACTTGGCGAGATAGTGCATGGATTGCTCGATGGCTTAAGGCCATCGAGCAATTTCTTTTTCAGCTACAGGCGTTGATGAAAGGCGAGTGCTTGGCTTTGCACAGCCCACCAAAACGTCTATTACAACGTACGCGGCATCCTGTAAGCGCTGTAGCAGACGCTCGCGGAACTGAAACTTAGTTGCAGCAAATCGTTGGCTATCATCGTATACTCTCGATGCTAGACGCTTTGCGTGCTACCTTGATATTATCGGAACACTTCTTTCTTTCTCTGTCGTTTCTTCGGCTATCGTGTGTCCTCCTCGCCCTCTTAAGTGTCGAATGAGTTAAATTCATACCCGCGCTATAGTAATCCCTCCAGATAAGAGAATTCTTGGCTAAGAAAATGCGTAGCCAAAAAAATGCTATGTGAATTCGGCCCCTGATCCATTGAGTTGCACGCGATTGGCCCATACGAGCCGTGACGAATGCTGTGACGTTCTGAGTGACGTGCGCTGGGGTGTCACGTGACTGTTTTTTTCCAGTTTTCGGAGGAAGGCGAAGGAATGGTCGTAGAGACCGTCTGAAAGGAACCGGATGGATTGAAATGGCTGCAAGGTGGCCTGGATTGGATTGAAATGTAAGGGCTTCGCGAATTTTCAGCATCCGGTCGCTTAGACAACATGGCGTTTCCAACTGCCACGGTTTTTCGTCTCGCCTGTGTGGCAGCTGCAGCCGAGCAGAGACGACGAAGTGAGGTTAAAGATGCATTTGAAAAGTTCACTGAAGAAGAGTTCCGGCAATGTTCTTTGGCGCAATTACGTAAAAATTCCAAATCCGGACGGAGGCGGTCTGTCGGTGACGTCAAAAAATGGGCGGTCCGCAGCGGTCGCGAGGACGAGAGGAAGTGAACAGCCAATGAGCGAAATGAAGCCTCGCGTCATCATTTTGACGTGAACTTGGGGACCGTATAGCAAAGTGAAAAGTGTTTGTAACGTGTTGAAAAATGTTTAACTACTATTGATCATCATCAAATTGTGTTGGCACAAGTTTTTAAACGTTTATTAAGGAATACGGCACAATATAAACGTATTTCTCTTGTTATTGTTATGAAATAAAGCTAAATTTAGCGGGACGGTACGTGGTGGCGCTAAATACAACCCCGTTTCAAGCAGTTACTGTTTTCATATCTCCTCCACTATACAAACCTAAACAGCGCAACTTTCGAAGTTGTTGGCTCAGTCGAGCGCAATCGTGGCGGAGGTCAACTGTACCAGTAGTCAACAGCAGCAGCGGCTCATCGGCGTTATCCGAGGCTCAGCGCGCGCTGGTGCTCGCCTTTATGGACGAACATCCCCAGCTCGTGGCGAATGCCATCGAGCTGCGGCACGGCGTCACCATCACCGACCGGTGGCGGCTGTGGCAAGAGCTCAGCGACGCGCTGAACCATGAAGTGCTTGCGCAGGAATGGCAGGCTTGGTGGCGCAGGCCGGTGCGCGAGGCCCGCCGTGACACCGCCGCCATCAGAGACGCACAAACGTGAGTGACCGTCGAATGGCACGGGCAATATGTTCTGTGACATTAGTGTATATTTTCAGGGGCACTGTATGGGGTTGGCTGCCTGGCTTCCGCGGCCAGGTTCTACAGTTGACTGGGATGACACGCTTCAGTGGCGTTTTTGGTCTCACCTATCAACAGGTAAGCACTCTGCCGCCGCAGTATCACGGGTTCCTGAGCGGTGCCATGACAGAGTTTGATATCTGAAGGGGTGCCTTTAGCGGAACCTTGTTAAACGGGAATAAAGCGCACGAGAAAGTAATCAAAAGTGGGTAGGTTTAACTAAAATCTCAGTTTGCAGCCCTTGCAGTACAAGGGGTATTAATTTATCATAAAACACGCAATGACTGCGGGCAAGTGCATGCACTAAAATGGTAATACATGACATCAATGACCACTGAATAGCTGCAGAACATTTCCGCAGATGTTTAGTACTTAAGGTTGCAAAATAGCTAGAGTAACGAATACCCACTTTCTGAAAGATCATGCTTACTACACTTTCCAGCAGGCGAATGTTCCCACTGCTGCAGTGGAAATGGATGTGGAGGCCACTGAAGCGGCTGTAGATGGCAGTGACACAGTAACACGCAAGCATCTGAGAACTTAGTGCTTTATTGAGTGCAGGACTGGAACCTTGAGCAGGGCGACAAGGTGCTCAAGGTGAGTAGACCCTTTTTTTACATTTTACATAAGGGGCATAAGCATTCCCCATGTTCTATTATGATGACTGAAACCAACTTGGGCTGTAAACAAGAACCATGCATTGTATTGAGGGCATGGTATCGGGTATCTGCAATGATAAACTGCCGGGCAAAAGGTTAGTTAGCCCTGGGGCTCTTTCATGGTGAGAGATGCATTTGAGGACATTAATAAAGAGCAGTTTCAACAAATGTTTGTAGGTCCACACGAGGAGGGCATAGCTTGTACACAAAGCTTCCCACTTTCAAAGGATGCCATCAGGCCAGTTGATCTTCAACTGAGGGGAAGTTGTTGTGCCCGTTGCAATTCTTGGCAGCAGCAGCAGCTTCCAGCCACGAGATGGTTAAGGGTTTACCGGCAGCTCACTTAAACATTTACACCATGATGATTCATCGCAGGTGCTGCGGGAGATGAAAAAATCAACCACCCGCATCGCTTCTGCAGCACGGCGTGTGGCAGCGGCACAGGAGAAAGCGGCAGCGGTGCAGGAGGGCACTGGCCATGGCTGAGGGCTTTCTGCGAGAAAGGGATACGTAGTTTAGTTTAATTTTTCGTCATGTGTTCAATGTTTTTTCTTGTCATCATTCATTATAGATTTGTCGGTTTCAATGTGTTTAGGTGCTGCTGTTCATGTTCAATTTTATACGCTTCTGGAGACATATACATAGTTTAGTTTGTTTTTCGCCATGTTTTCAACTTTTTATCATTCATAATTGGTTTAGTGTTTTTGATATGTTTACGTGTTGCTGTTCATGTTCTATTTTATTCGTTTTTTGTTTGCATTTAGTACATATTACGAGATTTAGGTTAGCATTTACTTTGTATAAGGAGTGCAGCATTTTTTATGTTCGATATATGCATTTCTCAATGTATGTTCGAGCTGTTCTAGTGGCAGTGTTTTTTACCCACATTTCAAAGGTGTCCAGTCATTCACACGGAGACCACGAGTGTATAGTTGACATTTTCTGTTAATGTTTCTTTGATATTTGTATTGTCCCACTGTGTTTTCTAGCTCACTGTGATTTTTATTCAGCATTACCACATAGTGTAGTAATGTGATATCTTTTTGCATCACACTGATTTGCAGTTCACTGTGATATTTTCATTTCAGCACAATGAGGCTAAGATGCAACAACTACATTCCGAATCTTGTTTGGGAGCGCTAAGCTAGTAAGTGGTCATCTCGCATCTTGTTTGGGAGCGCTAAGCTAGTAAGTGGTCATCTCGCACAGTTTTACAGAGGTAAATGGTCATCACAGCAACATGCCAGCGATTGATTTCATCTAGTTTTTGTTGTAAACGACTCTTTGCGGGAATAAATTTCGAACGTCGTATGGCTTGGGAGCCGCGAGATGGCTGAGGGAATTATTCATGCTGTATGTTATCAAAACAACTCGCCTGTTGTTTGCCGTCTTGATTTGCATATTTTTTAGCATTGCAGCATGACTGCAGTCGTGAATTCAAATAAATGTTATTTTAACATTCACACAATGTTTAGGACAATGAGCAAAAAAAACAGCACAACTTGACAAGCACAATTGCTCGTCAAGCCTGGCGTGCACAATTGAATGCTTGTAGTCAGTCACTATGACAAGATATGGACTTATGTATCATGTGTTCATACAACATGTTACTAATGGAATCTCGATTTTTATGCGTTCTGGTGAAAAGAATTTTGAGACGTTGCTGCATTGTTCGCACAATTTTGTGATAGCAACATTCAGCACAGAGTGCCGCTCATATATGCTTGCTCCAATCTAGTCTGTTGTGACTGTGATCGCTATTATGGAAAAGGGTGTTTCTGTTGCATATTTCATGTGCCACTTAAAGAAAATGCAGCATTTTGACATTGCCACCTTGCTTCATATTGAAGCACAAGTAAACACTCTGTGTATTCAAATGTGGCAAACACAGCCCTTTCATGTCTAGATGCACTAGAATCAGTGTAAATAAATTATGTGTGGGATATGAAAACATGAAAACTCACCGTTCCTGTGTACTTCAAAAAAGGTCCAAGACAGCACTGCTGCCGTCTCTGAGCAGCACGTTGCGTGGTGTGAGCATATGGCTCCCCCTTGGCTCTCCATCGTCATCCTCAGCTGGTGGCATGTCTACGACATACTCGTCCAAGGTCCAGTCGCCTGCATGCAACGCAATGTTGTGGAGAGCAAAGCAAGCATAGATGATTTGCGCTGCCCGATCGGGGTTGTAGAGCATCGTTCGAAAGTGCTGCAAGCAGCGGAACTTGCTTTTCAACACGGCGATACACCTTTACACAACATTGTGCATGGATGCGTGCTCCTTGTTGTATCGGCCTTCGGAAGTGTTGCACGGTTGACTGCAAAGGACTGGAATTAGGAGCCATGGCTTGAGGGGATAGCCTGCGTCTCCTGCAATGTAAGCATAAAAGCTGAGTGCTCTGCCCAGATAGTACACATTAATACTTACCAAGCAGATATTCGCCAGGCTGCAGATGTGCAGCTAGGCGTGCACGCAGTGGGTTGTGTTCCCACACCCAGGAGTCGTGGCACGAATCTGGGAATCATGGGTCTATGACAATTATGCGCAGCCATGCTTTGCACATCTGCGATGAGGAGCGATATAAAATAGTACTGCATTTATACTCAGAATAAATCCCTTTTTTCTACGCATATGCAGGAAACAATGCGTACTAGTACAGTCATTGGTACAAGGAGCTTCACTTAGAAGGAAACACATGGTGTAGCACACTGAGGAGGGGGGAGTGTGGGGGCAACGACCCCACCTCTGCTGTACACATAACTACGACTTCCACTGAATGATCGATAAGTGAAAAGCTACGCGTTGCTCTAGGGAAAGAACACTCGTAAATACCAAAGCCAGCTCGTCCAATTGTGATTGTAAGCACTTTCGTGTTGGAAATACTTCCCTGTCGTGTATATACTTCTGCTACGTCTGCTGCCCATATTACCGATTACCTCTAAAATGCACAATTCAATTGCGTATGCATGCCAGTGCAAAAACGGCAACTGGCTCACGCACAAAACACTTGCCACTTATTATTACCGAGGCCTTGCGAGCCACCATCTAGC
Source organism: Rhipicephalus microplus (assembly GCF_043290135.1). Classification (NCBI taxonomy): domain Eukaryota; kingdom Metazoa; phylum Arthropoda; class Arachnida; order Ixodida; family Ixodidae; genus Rhipicephalus; species Rhipicephalus microplus. The sequence goes on from NW_027464596.1 coordinate 2,877,032, forward strand.
TCGCACCCAATTCCCTGCAGGTTCTTTTTCATTCGTTGCATTATTACTTTTTCCAGCTTTGGCGTCACAACTGAACAATTGCTCCGAAGGGCGAGTAATAAACGATCCCAACAGTACTTACGATCATGACGTTAGGACATAATAGCCCCTTCTGGACATGAAGCTCGCCGTGTCGGCCAGTCTGAATCCCTCTGGCTTGCGAATGGTGACCAACGTGCCATCGGCACACGCCAGCACCCCTGGGATGCAACCGCGTAGCACAAACTCCACCTTTGCCTCATCCTTAGCAGCTGTTGTCAGTAGGAAGTCCGCCACCCTTTTTCTAGCAGCCACGGTAATGATCGCCTCCGTCACCTCGTGGATGGTGTTGCTCACCGCCGGCTGAGACATGCCGATGTGTTCCTCGCGACCAATGCTCTTCTGGAAGCTACCGGTGGCGAAAAATCGCAGCGCGCACAACACCTTTCTCTCTGTGGAAAGGCCACTGGCATCCGATGATAGGATCAAGTTCGTGGCACAAGCTACGCACTGTTCGTTTGGACAGACGAAAACATTGCCGGAACTCTTCTTCGCTGAACTCTTCAAATGCATCTTTTACCTCGCGTCGTCGCCTCTGCTCGGTTAAAGCTACCGCACAGGCAAGGCGAAGTACCGTGTCAGTGGGAAACGCCATGTTGTCTAAGTGCCCCGGTGCCGAAAAGTCGCGCATTTTTTCCATTTCAATCCAATCCAGGCCACCTTGCAGCCATTTCAATCCATCCGGTTGCTTTCGGACAGTCTCTCCGACCGTTCCATCGCCTTTCTCCGAAAACCGAAAAAAAAGAGTCACGTGACACTCCAGTTCACGTCACTCATAACGTCACAGCATTCGTCACAGCTTGTATGGGCCAATCGCGTGCGACTCAATGGAAGAGACCGCCTTTGTCCGGATTTGGAACTTTTACATAATTGCGCCACTTATCTGTCCGAACGAACAGTGCGTAGCTTGTGCGACGAACTTGTCCCTGTCATCGGATGCCAGCGAGCAAATGACCTTTCCACAGATAGGAAAGTGTTGTGTGCGCTGCGATCTTTCGCTACCGGTTGCTTCTAGAAGAGCGTTGGTTGCGAGGAGCACATCGGCATGTCTCAGCCGGCCGTGAGCAACTCTATCCACGAGGTGACGCAGGATATCATCATCATGGCTGCTAGGAAAAAGCTGGCAGACTTCCCACTGACAACAGCCGCTAAGGATGAGGCAAAGGCGGAGTTCGTGCTACGCGGTTGCATCCCAGACGTGCTGGCATGTGTCGATGGCACGTTGGTCATCATTCGCAAGCCAGAGGAACTCAGACTAACCGACACGGCGAGCTTCATTTCCAGAAAGGGCTATTATGCCCTGAACGCCATGATCGTAAGTACCGTTGGCATATTTTCTTACTCTTCCATCGGAGCAATTGTTCAATTGTGACGCCAAAGCTTGGAAAAGTAATAATGCAACGAATAAAAAAGAACCTGCAGGGAACTGTGTGAGAGCTAGTTGTTGGCTCGCAAGGCCTCGGTAATAATAAGTGGCAAGTGTTTTGTGCGTGGGCCAGTTGCCGTTTTTGTACTGGCGTGCATGAACAATTGAGTTGTGCATCTTCGAGATAATCGGTAATATGGGCAGCAGACGTAGCAGAAATATATACACGACAGGGAAGTATTTTCACCACGAAAGTGCTTACAATCACAATTGCCTGAGCTGGCTTTGGCATTTACGAGTGTTCTTTCCCAAGAGCAACGCGTAGGTTTTCACTCATTGATTATTCAGGGGAAGTCGTAGCCATATCTACAGCAGAGGAGGGGTCGTTGCCTCTCCCCTCCTCAGTGGGCTACACCCTGTGTTTTCTTGTAAGTGAAGTTTCTTGTACCAATGACTGTACTAGTACGCATTGTTTCCTGCGTATGCGTAGAAAAAAGATATTTATTCTGAGTATAAATGCAGTACTATTTTATATCGCCCCTGATCGCAGGTGTGCAACGCATGGCGGCACATCCTTGTCATAGACCCATGATTCCCAGATTCATGCCACAACTCCTGGGTGTGAAAACAAAACCCACTGCGTGCACGCCTAGCTGCACACCTGCAGCCTGGCGAATATCTGCTTTGAAAGTATTAATGTATACTAACTGGGGCAGAGGACTCAGCTTTTATGTTTCTATTGCAGGAGACGCAGGGTATCTCCTCGAGTCATGGCTCCTAATTCCAGTCCTTGGCAGTCAATCATGCAACACTTCCGAAGGCCGATACAACAAGGAGCACGCATCCATGCGCAATGTTGTGGAAAGATGTATCGCAGTGTTGAAGAGCAAGTGCCGCTGCTTGCAGCACTTTCGAACGATGCTCTACAACCACGATCGGGCAGCGCAAATCATCTATGCTTGCGTTGCTCTCCACAACATTGCGTTGCATGCAGGTGACTGGACCTTGAACGAGTATGTTGTGGACATGCCACCAGCTGAGGATGACGACGGGGAGCCAAGGGAGTGCCATATGCTCACACCACGCAACGTGCGGCTCAGAGACGGCAGCAGCGCAGCGCTGTCTTGGGCCTTTTTTGAAGTACACAGGAATGGTGAGTTGTCATGTTTTTATATCACACACATAATTTATTTATACTGATTCTAGTGCATCTAGAAATGACAGGGCTGTGTTTGTCATTTTTGAATACACAAAGTACTTACTCGTGATTCAATATGAAGCTAGGTGGCAATGTGAAAATGCTGCATTTTCTTTAAATGGCACATGGAATATGCAACAGAAACACCCTTTTCCATATCAGTGATCACAGTCACAACAGACTTGATTGGAGCAAGCATATATCAGCGGCACTCTGTGCTGAATGTTGCCGTCACAAAATTGTGCGAACAATGCTGCAACATCAAACAATTTGTTTTATCAGAACGCATAAAAATTGCGATTCCATTAGTAACATGTTGCATGAACAGATGATACATAAGTCCGTATCTTCTCATAGTGACTGACTACAAGCGTTCAATTTTGCACGCCAGGCTTGACGAGCAATTGTGTTCGTCAAGTTGTGCATGTTTTTTGTTCATATTCCTAAACATTGTATGAATGTTGAAATAACATATGATTTAAATTCTTGACTGCAGTCATGCTGCAATGCTAAAAAATACGCAAATCAAGACAGCAAACAACAGGCCAGTTGTTTTGATAACAAAGAGCATGAATAACTGGCTAAACAGTCTTGCAGCTCCCAAACCATACCACGTTCAAAATTTCTTCCCGCAACGAGTTGTTTACAATGAAAACTAGATGAAATCAATTGCTGACATGTTGCTGTGATGATGACCATTTTCATATGTAAAACTGTCCGACATGGCCACTAACTAGCTTAGTGCTCTCAAAAAAAAAAAAGACTCAGAATGTAGTTGTTGTACCTTAGCCTCATTGTGCTGAAATGAAAATACCACAGTGAACTGCAAAACAGTGTGATGCAAACAAATATCACATTACTACACTATGTGCTAATGCTGCATAAAAAGCACAGTGAGCTACAAAACACAGAGGGGCAATACAAATATAACAGAATTATTAACAGAAAATGTCTTCTAAACACTCGTGGTGTCGGTGTGAATGAATAGACACCTTTGAAATGTGGGGCAAAAAACTGCCACTGGAGCAGCTCAATCATACATGGAGAAATACATATATCGAACATAAAAAATGGTGAACTCCTTGTACAGAGTAAATGCTAACCTAAATGTAGTAATATGTACTGAATGCGCAAAAAAACGTATAAGATAGAACATGAACAGCAACACGTAAACATATCAAAAACACTAAGCAAATGATGAATGATAAAACGTTGAAAACATTGCGATAAACAAACTAAACTATGTATATGTCTCCCGAAGGGTATTAAATGAACATGAACAGCACCACCTAAACACTCTGAAACCGACAAATCATTAATTAATGATGAGAAGAAAAAAACATTGAACACATGACGAAAAATTAAACTAATAAACGTGTCACTTTCTCGCAGAAAGCACTCAGCCATGGCCAGTGCCCTCCTGCACCGCTGCCGCCTTTTCCTGTGCCGCTGCCACAGGCCGTCCTGCAGAATCGATGCGGGTGGTTGATGTTTTCATCTCCCGCAGCAGCTGCGATGAATCATCGTGGTGGAAATGTTTAAGTGAGCTGCCGGTGAACCCTTAACCACCTCGTGGCTGGAAGCTACTGCTGCTGCCAAGAATTGCGACGGGCACAACAATATCCCCTCAGTTGAAGATCAAATGGCCTGCAGGCATGCTTTGAAAGGGTGAAGTTTTGTGTACAAGCTATGCCCTCCTCGTGCGGACCAACAAACATGTGTTCAAACTACTCTTCATTAATCTCCTCAAATGCATCTCTCACCATCAAACAGCCCTTTTCAGGGCTAACCAACCTTTTGCCCGGCAGTTTATCATTGCAGATACCCGATACCATGCCCTCAATACAATGCATGGTTCTTGTTTACAGCCCAAGTTGGTTTCAGTCATCATAATAGAACATGGGGAATGCTTATGCCCCTTATGTAAAATGTAAAGAAAGGGTCTACTCACCTTGAGCACCTTGTCGCCCTGCTCAAAGCTCCGGGTCCTGCGCTCAATAAAGTACTAAGTTCTCGGATGCTTGCGTGTTACTGTGTCACTGCCAACTGCAGCCGCTTCAGTGGCCTCCATATCCATTTCCACCGCAGCAGTGGGAACATCCGCCTGCTGGTAAGTGTCGTAAGCATGATCTTTCAGAAAGTGGGTATTCGTTACTCTGGCTATTTTACAATTTTACGTACTAAACATCTGCGGAAACGTTCTGCAGCTATTCAGTGGTCATGGGTATCATGTATTACCATTTTAGTGCATGCACTTGCCCGCCGACATTGCGTGTTTTATGATAAATTAATACCCCTTGTACTGCAAGGACTGCGAACTCAGATTTTTGTAAAAAACCTACCGACTTTTGAATTTTTATCCTGCACTAGATATGGCACATATACTTTGGCAATGCGAAAGAGATGAAGATAGGCCACGAGAAAGGATGACGTCAACTGAGGGACCCACCGAAATGGGGCTCCTTGCCGAGCGATGGCAAGCCGCCCTTCTCAGCGAGGCCCTCGAAGACCAGGTGTGGGCCGTCCAGCGGGCCAGGGCCGTCGCCGAGGACCTCAAAAGATGTTCCTCGAACGTTGTGTCCCTGGAAGCCTAGCCCCGGGCACAGCAACAACCGTTGGGCAAATAAAGTTTATTCAACTCAACTATTCCCGTTGAACAAGGTTCCACTAAAGGCACCCCTTCAGATATCAAACTGTGTCATGGCACCGCTCAGGAACCCATGATACTGCGGCGACAGAGTGCTTAGCTGTTGATAGGTGAGACCAGAGACGCCACTGAAGCGTGTCATCTCAGTCAACTGTGGAACTTGGCCGCGGAAGCCAGGCAGCCAACCCCCTCCAGTGCCCCTGAGAATATACAACGTCAAAGAACAAATTTGCCCGCGCCATTCGACGGTCACTCACGTTTGTGCCTCTCTGATGGCGGCGGCGTCACGTCGGGCCTCGTGCACATGCCTGGGCCACAAAGCCTGCCACTCCTGCGCAGGCACTTCATGGTTCAGCGCGTCGCTGAGCTCTTGCCACAGCCGCCGCCAGTCAGCGACGGTGACGCCGTGCCGCAGCTCGATGGCTTTCGCCACGAGCTGGGGATGTTCATCCATAAAGGCGAGCACCAGTGCGCGCTGAACCTCGGAAACGCGGATGAGCCGCTGCTGCTGTTGGCTACTGGTGCCGTTGCCCTCCGCCATGATCGTGCTCGACTGAGCCAACAACTTCGAAAGTTGCGCCGTTTAGGTTTGTATAGTGGTGGAGGTATTATAGTGGTGGAGATATGGGAACAGTAACTGCTTGAAATGGTGTTGTACTTAGCACCATTACTTACCATCCCACTAAATTTAGCATAATTTCAAAACAATAATAAAAAAAATACGTTTGGATTGTACCGTATTCCTTATTCAACGTTTGAAAACTAGTGACAACACTTTTTTGATAGTGAGCATTAATAGTTAAACATTTTTTAACACGTTACAAACACATTTCACTTTGCTATACGGTCCCCAAGTCAACGTCAAAATGATGACGCAAGCCTTCATTTCCCTCATTGTCTGTTCACTTCTCCTCGTCCTCGCGACTGCTGCAGACCGCCCACTTTTTGATGTCACCGACAGACCGCCTCCGTCCGGATTTGAAATTTCTATATAATTGCACCACAGAACATTCTCGATATACCAAGTGTATAACTCACGTGCAAGTTGAAGACGCACAGCCAGCTTCTGTTTCGCGGTTTTGAAACGACCCGTTGAGCATCCGAAGATTTGTCGCAGTTTGTTGGCAAAGGTCGACCAGTCGACGAAGTCAGCTTCCTGAATAAAATACCAGGTTCTGGCTAAACTGGTCAAGTAGAAAGGGAGGTAGCTTAATTTCTCCGCTTCGGTCTATTTATTGGCTGAACCTACACGGTTGTAAAGGTTGAGCCATTCCCTGACGTCATCAACGCTGAGACCCGCGAACATAGGCGGTGCGCGCTCAGGGCTGGTAACAGTAGATGAAGAGTGGGTAGCCGCCGGCATAGAAGCGGTAGCATTAGGGCTAGGTGTTATGTTCGATGTCTGCATACCTATGGTGGTGGCCGGGTGCAAGCATCGACCGGATCGGAGCTCCGGGTGGGACACGAACGTAGCAGGACATCAGGATTTTGACCCACCTCCACCACTCTGAAAGACGCAGTCAGACTTTACCAGGCAGAGCGAGCAGAGACGTTTGTTCTACGCCGTCTCCCTTGGCACAGAACACCAACGAGAAGGAACGATAATGATGGGTATGTTCAAATGAGAATGATGAAGTGCTTAGATTGCGCGTACAATACATCATACAATTCCGTTAGGCTACAATATTTGTTTGCAGGGCTGCTGAAAAGCAGGACTTGTTGCTGCAGTTGCGTCATAGCGCGCGCTGGAATGCGGCAATGTACGCCACAGGTCATCCACCGCATGCGTTAGAGATCGTTCCTGAAAGAGGGCGCAGATCACGGCAATGACCTGTGGTGTAAAGACAAATGCATGCATTAAGCACTGCCCTTTTTGTGTGCACTCAACTAAACCTCAGTGTTTAGGCCTGACGTAGAAGATAGTATAAAAAGATCATTCACGCCACAGTTCTCTCTGGAGTGTAGATGCTTCTATTCGAATGTCTCGGAATGCGCTGGTGTCAGAGTGCGAGCTGCGCCTCGTCTCTCACTTTTTTACTTTTTTTTTTCGTCGGATGGAAGCATTGTGCTTCAACGGCGTGCTGCGGCAGCTGCTTCCTGCTGTTGCGGGAGCACGTAAAAAGAACGTCATTGATTTTTGTAGTTAGTTGTCGCATCTTTTTGCTTTCACATGAAACTTGACATTTCAAGTCACCTACTAGCGGCGTGACGGCATTGACACTGCTGTCTCTTTAGTCTGCCAGGAGATACGGAGAAAATCAGCTCTACGTCTCTAGGCAAGCGACGCCACGGGTGGAGGTCCACGGTGGAACCGGCGGTTCGGACACCGAGCTGGTATGTGACAATTTAGTTCGAAGTGTGCTACATGAGCCTCTTATTGGAGACTAGGGTCAGTACTTATATAAATATGTTCATTTTCTCGTTGATGTCATTCGTCATAGATATTGATGACTTTCGCCTGTGTTCTAGGCAGTACAGAGTCACCAGGTTCATGAGGACTTAAAGCAAAAAGAATCTAGTGAGAAAACCGCGAATCAATTCGACTTGATTACTTTTTGCATAAAATATATCTTTGTTTGATCTTGCGCCTGTGCATAACCAGCGGAGTGAAGTTTTGTACTACCGTGTTTGATGTGACCAGCGTGTTCGCGTAATTGGAAATCGATAGTTGTGTAGCCTGGAACATTTGCTTCGTTGAAAAACTAGCAGCCATGAAATGTTTGTACAAACGCACCCTTCTCCCAGAACGACGAAAAAACAAAGAAAGTGAGAAACGGCAGTATTTGAAACACAAAGTTCGGCTACGTGCAGACTTCCACTACGAAACTACCATCTCGAGAATAAAATAAAAATTAGCAGCGGCTTAGCTCGGCTAAGCTACTGTATCGTGGCTATGACACTACACGTAGCATGAGCAAGGTGGCATCACTGAACTCAAAGCTTCACGCGTGGCACTACTTACCCGCTTCAAGTTTTCCATGTGCCACAGTCTAAACACACATATACAAACGGACTGTTTACGAAGTTCATTCTGAAGGTCCGAGTTGCACAGGCGCTTTCGCTACGTTTCTCCGAATAGATCGTCAATCGTCAAGCCTTCACGCCAGAGACGGGGTTTTGTAGTTGCTGCTCCAATGTCTCCGCAGCCCATTTAGCCTTCTTCTGTTCTTTCTTCTTATCCCCAACCACTCATTGTGAGGCAAATACTTTAGAATTCCATAAGCTAAGTTTCTCTCCTCTTCTGCGCCGCTGAGTGACAATTTCGCTCTCCTTCTCCTTGGCTTCACCATACTGGCGAACGCTCCGCTATATGTATGTAGTGCCACGGCAGACGTGACTAAAAAAGTGAGCAGCGTGACTCCAGTTTCGGTACAATCAGAATGCATCCGCCGCGTCTAAGGGGTCATTCTAGAATGAACAGACCGGCGAGGCACCCGCATTCGCTGGTCCGCGCCATGCGGCGCACTTACCGTAAGCCACACAAAACTGCTCAACTTCGGCCATTGTAGATCATATTGATAAATATCACAGCCTATCCACGGAGTGAATGATGATAAGTGAGCGAAACTCCGAAAGTACATCGAAAATCCTTGATTACTCCGTCAAATATGCCTAGTTGAAACGTCATATTCACGAAGGGAATGGGGATGAGGGAGCTAGCTTCTGCTGTCTCTCCGTCCGTTCGTCCATCCGTCCGCCCGTCTTCCTCTCTTTCTGTGTGTCTGCATGTCTGTTGGGAACTAGGGGAGGCTACTACAACAACTACGGCGGAGAAGCCTATGCCTCTAGGAGCTTCACTCATAGTAATATGGTTAATCTCTCCGTCATAAAAATTGGTATAAGGCGAAATTGAACCATGGCTTCACATGAGTAGCTGACCGTTTATTGTACAGTTATGTTACAAAGCTTGCACAATGTCCAAAAGTGCCTGGCATCGTTTGATTTGGCTGCACCAACGCTGACCCCTTGTGGTACATCAACATCCATCACCCTATATAGCCCTTGCGGTGCTTGACGTACTCAACATACACGCGGATACTTTCAGTCAGTGCATATTCAATAAGCACTGCCTCAAAGCGTTGTAATTGTTGAATATTTTACAGCGCAATGGGTTAGAGACGGATAGAGAAGGGACACAGCGCTGATTACACTAGCCACATCAGCGCTCTGTCCCTAATTTCTCCGGCTCTAACCCATTCCGCTGCAAAACTTCCTATGATGAACATCCACCAACTTACGCAACTTGCGATCCTGATTCAGTGTTGTAATACGGCGAGACGCATACCAAGAAATCCACTCAACGGTAACTAAGTATGCTGTGCCAGTGCTCATTCATAAACTACGACACCGGGCTTCAGTAACATGAGAGGCAGAGAACGTAGCTTGAGCCGCTAATGTGGGAAGGCGTTGCTATAACCACTAGCTTCACTCTCGTTGCACATAATTACTGAATACTAATAGTGTGCGAATATTCGATATTTGCACACCATTAGTATGATAGGGAATTGCAATTTATTCTTTTTGCTGCGTTACTCGAGTAGAATAGAGCATATTAAAAAATACTTTTCTGATATTTCTCAAATAATCAACATCGATGAGCAAACCTCAAGGAAACGCAACCTTGTAAAAGAGTGTGGTAACATATCTTGTTTATTCATATAATTATCAATACACATTTAGTTCAAGGTTATATAGCATCATAGATATAATTGATTAATTACAGGGTGAAGGTGTTTTCGCTTAAAACACCAGTGTCACCGCAGTGGCATAGTGATCCATCCACAATCATAATGAGGGATTTTATGGTGTTGTTGACACATGAATATTTTAAATGCGAAGCATTTTTAGTGAACTTCGGTGATGTTGAGCGTATCTATCTATCTATCTATCTATCTATCTATCTATCTATCTATCTATCAATCTAGCTGCTTACGTTTGGGTGCTCTCGTGGTCACCCCCTTAATTTGGCGTAAACCAAAATTAGCATGGCAGGGTAAGATGGTTTGACGAAAATTCCGCGCAGGTCAGGACATGAACATTGTCACAATCCCGTCGCGTATGTCGTCAAACTCTTCCCGCCAGAGAGTGGCATATACCCACGGGTGGCTATGTGCCGATGATATGCGGGTATGTGCCACAGGTAATCGACACTTCGTGTCTACCCAAGAACGACGAGAACACACATGGGCAATTTCAACGCGTGATCGTTAAGTAATACCTGACATCGGTAGCGTCAACCCAATGAATTCGAAAAATAAATGTCAGGGTCCCAGCTGAAATCGAACCCAAGCGTTCTGCGTGGCAATGAAGCATTGTACCACAGAGCTATGCCAGATCTCGGAGCTACTTTTCAAACAGACGCTAATCTTCTTGAAGCGTCAATAGTGATTGCAGTGATGCCTATACAATTTGATAAGCTTTACATATGTACTCTTTTGATACAGCCGTCACGTCGGGTAACGTCAATTGTGGTTAGTGGCCATGCGCTGAAGTTGACTTATGTAGCAGTGTCCAGGGCCAGCTTCCTCGCGAGCATCAGTGCATCATAACAGCTTCTGGTGTTGCTAATACGCATGTGGCAGTTGGCATTGTTGTGCAAGTTGAAACAAGTGGTTATTTAAAAATCTGCAACTCTTCAACATATGTCTGTGCGTGCAATATTTGTTCGTATATTTAGCGTCATTCCATGACGTGTCGCTCAATAAAAATTGCAACACAGTTGCCTTCTCTCCGCATGCTTCGCATAACGTCTGTTCCCAGGTACGTGGGATCTGCCGAATTTTTTTTATTGATATGTGGGATTTAAGGTCCCAAAACCACCATATGATAATGAGAGACGCCGTGGTGGAGAGGTCCAGAAATTTTGACCACCTGGGGTTCTTTAACGTGCACCCAAATCTGAGCTCACGGGCCTACAACATTTCCGCCTCCATCGGTAATGCAGCCGCCGCAGCCGGGATTTGAACCCGCGACCTACGGCTCAGCACCCTAGTACCTTAGCCACTAGACCACCACGGCGGGGCCTGCTGAATTTTTTTAAAGAGGCTATTTGTACCTCTCATTTAAAAGCTTTTAATAATGCTATGCTTGATTGATGAAGTTAAGGCTGCATTTGAGTCAGCACTTAAAATTAACTTCTAAGGCTCTAGATGCCGCTGCATACTAGCTTTCTTCAGTTTACGTAACTGTGGTGTCTTTTCATCAGTTAGAAGATATCGCAATGTTTCTTGCTCAAAACTAGTGAGAACATTTTCTCGAGCGAAATGTGGAATTTTCGAGTAGTTTTGAAAATGTTGCATTGCAATTCTAGGGGTGGTTTGAACAAGGTTCCCGTACTATTTGAAAATTATTCAAATAACACATGGTTGGTGTTTGTACTCTATTTGAATTAGATTCAGTCCTGAATTTCGCTATTTGTGTACCCCTTCTTATTACGTAACATTCAATCGTCGATATCATTAGCTTTCCGTGCCTCCCATTCATCATCATCATCAGCACTACTACGCCCACTGAAGGGCCAAGGCCTCTTCCATGATCCGCCAATAAACCCGGTCTTGTGCTTTCTGCTGCCATGTTCAACCAGCGAACTTTTAAATCTCATCGGCCCTCCTAACTTTCTGACTCCCTTTCGTGCATTTGCCTGTTGTAGGAATTCAGTCAGTCACCCTTAATGGTCAGTGGTTATCCTGCGTACGTGCTACGTGCCCGGCCAATGTCGATTTCTTCTTCTTAATTTCAGCTATGACATCCCTAACCCCGGTGTGTTCCCTGACCCACTCTGTTCTCTTCTTGTGTCTTAAGGTCACACCTAAAATTTTGCTTTTCATCGCTCTCTCCGTTATCCTCCATTTAAGCTGAACACTCTTTGTAAGCCGTAAGGTTTCTGCTCCGTAGTTGGTTGGCTGGTTCTTTCTTAGGGTCCTGGCGCAACCCACTACAGGGGGATCGGCCATGAAACAGACGGTACCTCATCTTCGAGATGGAATTGTTTTACCAGATGAGATTCTCAGATAGGGACGTCTTACCAGAGAATAGATAGGTAAACCATGTATTTGAAATAAAATAAATGAAGGTAATAAAGAAGAAAAATTCAACATGATAATATGGTTGAAAATGAAGCAAATTTATGGTTAAGCTTAACATTCTGTTCGTTTTGTGTCTTTGAGAAAACCGCACGCTGCCTCGCAAACATTCCTGTGGCTAAATCGCTTTTCATTTGCTACAATGGAAAGGACCACCGGAAGGGATAAATTTTCTAGCAGAGAGGTTTTTCTAACAGTATTTTTTAGTTGTAAATAACCTGCATAATTAGAGGAAATTATGCAGAGACTCACTCTCGTTGCAGTGGAAGCATGGAGGAGACTATGCCACACCAGACCTGTGTAGATAAAAATTCAGTTGGGGAACTGGACATCGTAGTGTCTTAATTGATATCTCCGCCCTTCTGGAGAAGCACCATCAATTTTTCCAGAGGTACTTAAGATGACAACACTCACATGTTGCCAAGCGAGACTTTGCAAACATATCTGATGGGGCAAATTTTTCAAAGCGTGCCACGACAATAAATGCTAGCGTCGGCAATATAGAAATTATGGGACAATTATGTGAGAGCACTGTGAGTGCATGCGCAATTCCTTCAAGGTTGAACCTTTATGCACTGGTATCCACACCAAGCGAATGGCTCGTAAGTGTTTTTGGGGCAAAGTCGTAAAACACTTCTAAAGCATTGGACATATTAGGCGCCATTAATGAAGTACAGACAGACAGGCAGTGCGCACCAATCAGTTAGCCTCCGTCTAGTTATTTTTACCTGTTTAAAGTCTATTTTGCCTTCACTGTCCATAAACCCCAATGCTTTGAAAAATTCGGCGCCATTATTTTCGACTATAGGGTGGAGCCCTTTACAAAATATTATCAAATGTTCAGCCGTTTCCTCCTCTTCTACACACGCACTACATACCGCGTCTGTGCTTTCGTATTTTGCTCGGTACGCCTTGGCCCGCAATACTCCCGTTCTAGCCTCGAAGAGCACAGAACTACCCCGAGATTTATCGCAGACCTTTTCCCTTGCACTTAAGGTTCAGTAGCTCTTCAGGGATGGTTTTGTAAGCATTCCCATCTTCCATATGTCCCTCTTTGTTTCCTTCGCCTTCTATGGCTTGGTATTCTGTTGTTATCTAAAGATTTGCTTGACAATTTTCGCTTTGGTTTCCTTCATTTAGTATCGACATTCTTCATGCACAAGTAACTGAAAACTTTGCTGGCCCAACGCTCCTCTCCCATTTTTATCAATTGCTCCTCAAATTCTATCTTGCAGCTAGCTTTCCTGCACTTAAACGATGTCCATATTGTATCACCGTGTACCCCCTGATTTTGAATATTTCCGTGTGCTCCCAAAGCAATTATACCTATGCCACGTTCTTTAATTTGCAATCTTGCTTGAACTTCTGATTTCATGCACAAGACCGCATTGCCAAACGACAAACCCGGGACCATGACGCCTTTCCAAATACCTCTCCCAATTTCATACCTGTACTGTAGTTGCACAGTGCCCGATATTCGTTACATCGGCATTCTTGGTGCCCTTAGTCATTACGTATCTTTCGTGCTCCCTTAGATACTCAGCCCCGCTATTTATCCATACGCCCAAGTATCTGTGTTTATGCACTCTTTCTAGCATGACTTCCTGTATTTTATGCGCACTGCCTTTGCTATCATTGAAACTCATGATGGCCGATTTTTGCATGCTGAACTTCAAATTTAACCTATCTCCCTCATTACCACAGATGTCTATCAGTGTCTGCAGATCTTCCTTGTTATCGGCTATAATACTATATCATCTACATACATCAATGCTGGTAATGACTGTTCAATGTGTTTTCCTTGCTTGGCAAAAGAGAGACTGAATCCGAGTCGACTCCCCTCTAATTTGCGCTTTTAGTCTCTGGAGATACTGCATAAGTAACAAAAGTGACAAGGGACATCCCTGTCGAAGCTTTCGTTGTATCTTTATAGGTTCAGATACCTGTTCTTCTCATTTGATAAGTACCTTGTTACTTTTACAGATATCCCTTAGAAGATTAGTTATTCCATCTTTGACATCTAGAGTGTCCAGTATTTCTCACAAGTCTTCTTGGATCACACTAACGTAAGCTACTTCAGTATTTAGAATTGCAAGCCACAGGGGCCTGAGTTCTTTGAGCGAAATCCGTGAAAGACAACACAGACATGAGCGAAACATGAGTGAAATGCGTGAAAACAACACCGACCACGCACGCAATTTAGTGCGAAAAGGCACAGACGGTCAGCCAGGTAGAGCTTCACTCGCTAGTAACAGTAATGTTGCATAGGCTTCGTGCGTCCATTCGGCAGATATGAGCGTAAATATTGTTACGGAAAAGAAGAGACGCCGTACCGACGAGGCTGGGGATTAGATGTATTCGAAACCAGGGGTAATGGCGTGAGTGGTTCATCAGCGATTGAGCGGCGACAACCCTTCGTCTTCCTCGTCAGGCACACACGCGCGTCGCCCCCTAGAATATCAATATATATGTATGTAGCTTAACTCCGGCGGCACAAGTGCCATCTCGGCGCATCTAAATGTAAACGTCACTAAGAGAGTTGTAGGACTTCAAGCGCGCAATATGTACAATATCGCTAGCCTGTTGGGCACATGAAGGCGACAGGGTGGCAGGACCAATTTCATATGTTACATAAGTAACCACATGAAGGACTCGGTATGAACCTGTGAAGTGAGTAAGCAAATTTTCTGAAACCAGCGGAAAGTGTACGTCGTGGTGTCGTTGGTAATACAAGCGCCGTTGCTTCTCTTGAGAGGTCAGAAGGTGAGTACGGGTGATTTGCCGTGTGTGAGCGGCTGAGTGGTAGCGTTCATGGCATATTCACTTGTTGGTACTCCATGGGACGGTATGATGGTGTATAGAGGCAATGTTGTTTCTTGGCCAAACAGCAGAAAAAATGTAGAGTGACCGGCAGTGTCATGGCGTGAAGAATTGTAGGCAAATGTGACGTACGGCAACGCCAGATCGCAGTCGGTGTGGTTGGTAGAAACATACTTAGCGAGCATGTCTGTAAGAGTTCGATTTAGACGCTCCCTGAGTCCATTGGTTTGCGGGTGGTATGACGTAGTCAGCTTGTGTCTCGTTTTACAGGATTGCAAGATGTCGGCTATGACCTTCGACAAAAAAGTGCGAGCACGGTCTGTAAGCAGCTGCCGTGGGGCTCCATGTTGCAAAATCACGTGCTTGAGGAGGAAGTCGGCGAAATCTGTGACGCAGCTTGTTGGAACAGCTTGTGTGATGGCATAACGCGTGGCGTAGTCAGTGGCCACGGCTATCCACTTGCTACACGAGGAAGACAAGAGGAAAGGACCAAGTAGGATCAAGCCAACGCGGAAGAACGGTTCTGATGGAATATTGCCACGTTCCATTTCTCAAGTTTTGTTATCGCCCCAAAATGCTACACAATTCTCAGCGCAAAACGCGTGCGCAGTTTTCGAGAAGCTTCCGGACTTTAGTAGATCATTTCGACAAGATCACGCCCGCTATGCGAACTGTACAGATTATTCTGCAACCTACGCCACCGCCAGCGATAACGCTGGAACATTCGATCGCCAGAGTATAAATGCCGACGCACTTCGCCGCTTGTCAGTTGTTGATCGACGGCCGACGCTCCGTTTGCCGCTGTCAGTCCAAGACTGCTACTGTAGTCTGACTTTCCGTTTTCTGGGCACAGGTTCGCCCAAATAAACAATTTATTATTCGACTCGCAGTGTGCTCCATTCGTCTACGTCACGACCCCGTGACATCTGGTGGAGGTGCTGCTTCGTTCATGTAGCCCCGTCAAGCCTTGAACCTAGCCCACGTCGCGGAGAAGACACCAACGCCAACCAAGAGCAGCGAACAAGGCGCCGACAGCAAGGTCTCCCACCGGAGTACGGGCTTCTACAAGACAAGGTGCGGAAGACCAAGGCCATGACCTCGACTGCAGCGACAATGACTACCGGAGCGTCCCGGCCCGCAATCGTCATTCACCAACCCAGGGAACCACCAACGCTCCATGGGTCATCGTTTGAAGACTCGGAAACCTGGTTAGAAACATACGACCGTGTGGTCACCCTCAACCACTGGGACAATGAAGAAAAGCTCCGTCGTGTGTACTTCTACCTGGAAGACACCGCAAGGACCTGGCTCGAGAATCGGGAGTCCACGCTCCGAACGTGGGATGTCTTCCGTTCGCGAGCGTCGCTCGCAAAGAGAGGGCCGCTGCTCTACTAGAGACCCGGGTTCAGCTACAAAATGATAAGGTTGCAATTTTCACACAGGAGATGACCCGCCTATTCCGTCACGCTGACCCAGACATGCCTGAGGACAAGAAAGTTCGTTTCCTCATGCGAGGGGTCAAACAGGAGCTATTCGCGGGTCTAATGAGGAATCCACCGAACACCGTCCAAGAATTTGTATCCAAGGCGACCACTATCGAAGAAACCCTGGACATGCGCACCAGACAGTATAATCGTCGCCTGACTCCAGAATGCACTGCTGCTCAAGCCAGTGACTCCGAAGACTTGCGTGAAACGATCCGAGCGATCGTGCGGAAAGAGCTGCGCAAGCTGTTGCCTTTGGCGCAGCCTCAAGTGGATTCGATCGCCGACATTGTGCGAGAAGAAGTTCGGCAATCGCTTCGAATTCCCCAAACACCGCTGCCCGAGCCAGAAGCTATGAGCTACGCCGCTGCAGTGCGCCACAACGCTCCACCCGTCCACGCGAAAACACCGCCCCCGTCGCACTTCCATCGCCAGACGCCACCGCCGCCACCATCCCCACCGACGTCCTACCATTCGCCAGCGGGCCAGCGCAGTGCGCCGAGAAAAACGGACATTTGGCGTGCACCTGACAACCGCCCGCTCTGCTACCACTGCGGCGAGGCCGGGCACACATACCACCGTTGCCAGTACCGACAGATGGGACAGCGTGGCTTCGCCATCAATGCACCGCGTCCGCAGCCAGGAGAACGGCCACGTGACATCGCCGACTACCTGACAGGAACTCAATGGACACCACGAAGTCCTTCCTGTTCGCCGTCGCCCAGCCGCCGCATGTCACCGCACCCCCGGCAGTACTCTGGCCCATCGCGGGGCCGTCTCCTAGCCCGTATCCGGGAAACTAAGGGCAGCAACCGATGGCGGTGCGGTTGCTGTGCGATGAACTACCGAAGATCCTCCTCCGACGACGACGCCGTGACGGAGCTTTCCGAACACAACGCCAACCAGGCAAAGCCCTGACGGCGAAAGCTCACTTACCGAAGCTGGCCTGACGACGCAACATGGAAGCAGCGGAACAAGCCGACGCAGCCGTGACCCGATGCCACACCCTAACTGTAATGCGAGACGGCGAACTAGCGACCTAGACGTTCTTATCGACGGCCACAGTGTGACCGCTCTCGTCGATACTGGATCTGACTATTCCGTCATCAGTGGGTCGTTCGCTGCGAAGTGAAAGAAAGTTAGGACAGCTTGGGAAGGCCCTGAAATACGCACAGCCGAAGGTCATCTCGTAACGCCTGCAGGAATCTGCACAGCGAGAGTCACCATTAACGGCCGTATTTATCCTACAGACTTCGTAGTCCTACAGCGTTGCTCGAGAGATGTCATCCTTGGTATGGACTTCTTATGCCTCCATGGTGCTGTCATCAACCTAAGAACAAATTCGATAACGTTATCTACAGAAGAAGCACTACCGCCGCGCACGCCGTCAGGAAACCATGCCTTGAATGTGCTGAAAGAACAAGTCACCATTCCGCCTCGCTTCAGCGTCATTATTTCAGTCGGCGCTGCTAAATCACCTGACTTGGATGGCGTCGTTGAAGGCAGTCAGCATCTGTTGGTCACCCGAAATATTTGCGTCGCAAGAGGAATTGCAGAGCTGCGGGGAGGCATAGCAACGGTTATGCTCACGAATTTCAGCAATGAGTAGAAACATGTGAACAAAGGAACAACAGTCGCATACATCGAAGAAATTGTGGACACCACCAGTGCTTTCGCCCTCACCGATTCTGCGGAACCTGCTCAGAGGAACCAAGCCCCTCCGACAGCTTTCGACGTCAATCCCAGACTTCTGAACCATAAGCAAGAACAGCTCTAGGGCCTGCTCCTGCAATACGAAGATTGCTTTTCATCGTCATCAAAAGTTCGGCAGACCCCGATCACGAAACATCGCATCATAACCGAAGAAAATGCCAGACCACTCCGTCAAAGTCCGTACAGGGTTTCGACGCGAGAACGTGAGGCCATGAAGAGACAAGTTGATGAAATGCTGCGGGATGACATCATCCAGCCGTCCAAGAGTCCATGGGCGTCCCCCGTGGTGTTAGTGAAGAAAAAGGACGGGACCCTACGTTTCTGCGTCGATTATCGCCGCCTGAACAAAATCACAAGAAAGGACGTGTATCCTCTCCCACGAATAGACGACGCACTTGATCGGCTCCATAACGCCAAGTACTTTTCGTCAATGGACCTCAAGACTGGCTATTGGCAAATTGAAGTCGACGAAAGAGACCGAGAGAAGATGGCGTTTATAACACCGGACGGCCTCTTCGAGTTTAAGGTGATGCCCTTCGGCCTTTGCTCAGCGCCTGTAACTTTTCAACGCGTTATGGATACAGTACTGGTAGGATTGTATTGGCAGACGTGCCTTGTGTACTTGGACGACGTCGTCGTGTTTTCCTCGAGTTTCGACGAGCATCTTCGGCGCCTCGAAGTTGTACTTCAAGCCATCAAGACGTCCGGACTCACACTGAAGCCAGAAACGTGCAGATGTGCGTACGAAGAGCTCTTGTTTCTGGGGAACGTGATTACCAATTCTCGAGTTTGTCCTGATCCACTGAAAACAGCCGCCATCGCCGACTTCCCGCCGCCCACTGACAAGAAGGCGGTGCGCCGATTTCTGGGCCTGTGCGCCTAATATAGGCGGTTCGTGAAAAACTTCGCCCGAATAGCCGATCCACTCACTAACCTTACCAAGGCCGACGTGGACTTCAAGTGGGAAACCCCGCAGGAACACGCTTTCCAGGAGCTTAAAAATCGCCTCCAGACGCCTCCGTTACTTGCTCATTTCGAGGAATTCGCCGAGACAGAAATACACACTGACGCAAGCAGCGTAGGTCTTGGCGCCGTTCTTGTGCAGAGGGCTTACGGACTTCAAATGGTTATTAGTTACGCCAGCCGATCGCTATCCAAAGCAGAAGCCAATTATTCCACAACAGAAAAGAAGTGCCTCGCCATGATCTGGGCTACGTCGAAATTTCGCCCCTACCTCTACGGCAGGCCCTTCAAAGTTGTGAGCGACCACCACGCCTTGTGTTGGCTAGCCACCTTGAAGGACCCTTCAGGTCACCTCGCACGATGGAGCCTGAGACTTCAAGATTATGACATTATCGTCGTTTACAAGTCCGGCAAGAAACACTCCGACGCAGACTGTCTCTCTCGTGCGCCTGTCGACCAACCACCACCCGACGACCCGGATGACGACTACTTCTTGGGAACGATAACTACTGACGACTTCGCTGAACGACAGCGGGACGACCAGGAACTTAAGGCCCTAATAGAATACCTCGAAGGCAGGATCGCCGAAGTCCCGAAGGTATTCAAGCGCGCACTTGCATCGTTCTTCCTGCGAAACGGTCTTCTCCAAAAAAAACTTTTCACCGCTTCGAGCCAAGTAGCTCCTTGTGGTGCCTTCAGCTCCGCAACCAGAACTCATGCAGACCCTGCACGACATTCCGACAGCAGGGCACCTCGGTGTTTCTCGCACACTCGCGAGGATACAAGAAAGGTACTATTGGCCACGTCTTACCACTAACGTCATTCGTTATGTGAGGACATGCCGGAACTGTCAACGACGCAAGACACCACAGACAAGGCCGGCAGGACTTCTGCAGCCAATTGAACCGCCTCACCGACCTTTCCAGCAGATTGGTATGGACCTACTGGGGCTGTTCCCGACGTCGGCTTTCGGAAACAAATGGATCGTGATAGCTACCGACTACCTCACCCGCTACGCCGACACAAAAGCCCTGCCAAAAGGCAGTGCATCCGAGGTAGCTAAGTTGTTCGTCGAAAATATCGTCCTACGTCACGGCGCCCCGGAGGTCCTTATCACCGACAGAGGAACGGCATTTACTGCTGACCTAACTCAAGCGATCTTGGCATACAGCCAGACAAACCACCGCCGGACGACAGCGTACCACCCACAGACCAACGGCCTCACCGAGCGGCTAAACAAGACGATCGCCGACATGCTGGCAATGTACGTCGATGTCGAACACAAGACGTGGGACGCCATTCTTCCGTACGTGACCTTCGCATATAACACGGCGGTGCAGGAGACGACGCAGATATCTCCATACAAATTGGTCTACGGTAGCAGCCCGGCAACGACGCTCGATGCCATGTTACTTAACGTCACCGATGAAGAAAACCTCGATGTGAGTGAGTACCTTCAACGCGCCGAAGAAGCCCGACAACTCGGGCGTCTCCGTATCAAGAATCAACAGACGATCGAGAGCCGCCGTTACAATTTTCCGCGACGCTTTGTTGAATACCAGCCCGGTGAACGAGTTTGGGTATGGACGCCGATACGCCGACGTGGACTAAGTGAAAAGCTTCTGCGACGGTACTTCGGACCGTACAGGGTGGTTCAACGTCTCGGCCCACTAGATTACGAGGTTGTCCCCGAAGGCATCACGATCTCTCAACGACGCCGATCGCGACCTGGAGTCGTCCATGTCGCGCGCCTCAAGCCGTTTCATGAGCGCTAACAAACTGAAACAGTGTGTTCTTTTGTATTAATATTGTATCGTAATTTATTCATAGTACTTTCGTGAATTATTGTTATACCTTCATCTTTAGTTAAAGCATCTGGACGATGCCTTTTTCAGAGGGGGGCCATGCCATGTTCCATATCTCAAGTTTTGTTATCGCCCCAAAACACTACACAATTCTCAGCGCAAAACGCGCGTGCAGTTTTCGAGAAGCTTCCGGACTTTAGTAGATCATTTCGATAAGATCACGCCCACTATGCGATCTGTACAGATTATTCTGGAACCTACGCCACCGCCAGCGATAACGCTAGAACATTCGATGGCAAGAGTATAAATGCCGACGCACTTCGCCGCTTGTCAGTTGTTTATCGACGGCTGACGCTCCGTTTGCCGCTGTCAGTCCAAGACTGCTACTGTAGTCTGACTTTCCATTTACTGGGCACAGGCTCGCCCAAATAAACAATTTATTATTCGACTCGCAGTGTGCTCCATTCGTCCACGTCATGACCCCGTGACAATATCAAGTGGTTGAAGGCGCCCGGCGGGGAGTGTTCATGGGGTTTTGTGGCGCTAACATTTCTCACAAGCAGCAACTTATCTTCTAACTGAGCGTGCAAGCCCTGGTTAAAAGAAGCGTAGGCATATTCGGTCATAAGTGCGTGACACACCAAGGTGACCAGCAGTCGGAAGGTCATGAAGTTCATGTAGAACTTCCGAGCGAAGGTGTTTCAGAATGACAAGCAGCAAAGCCGGTCCATCCGGCTCAAACCTTTGGCGGTATAATACACCATCGTGGAGCACGAATGAGTGATGGGACTGATTGGAAGATGGTAATTCGAGGCGCTCAACGATAGTATGCAAGGACGCATCATGGCACTGCTCGTCACCGATGCATATCATTTGCGAAAGGGAAAAGACGCAAGGCTCGGTGTCGGCGTCAGGCGTAGTGCTCGACTCAGCAACCAGGTAGCGGGACCGGCAGTCTGCGTCTTAATGTAGGCGTCCGGACTTTTACGTCACCGTGTAGGTATACTCTTGCAGTCACAGAGCGCAGCGCCCGAGCCAACCAGTAGAATCCTTCAGTGACGTAAGCCAACATAGCGCATGCTGGTCAGTTATCAAAGAGAAATTTGTGCCATATAAATGTGGGTGGAACTTTGAGACTGCCTAAACAAGAGCAAGACATTCACGCTCTCTAATGGAATAGTTGCGCGCAGGAGCTGTGAGGAGGCGGCTAGCGTAGCCGACAACTCGGTCGTGTCCCCGTTGGCATTGAGCTAAGACGGCTCCAATTCCGTGACCCCTAGCATCGGTTTGGACTTGTGTCGGAGCGAATGGGTCAAAGTGAGCCAGTATAAGTGGAGTCGTCAGTAGCGTGATTAGGTGAGAAAAAGGAGCAGCTTGGTCGGTACCCCACGTAAATTTGGCGTCTTTCTTCAGAAGCTCTGTGAGGGGTCGAGCGATGGTTGCGAAATCTTTCGCAAATCTTCTAAAATAGGAACAAAGTCCTACAAAACTCCGGACGTCTTTGGCTGACTGGGGTAAAGAAAAACTGGTGACTGCACGAATTTTTTCAGGGTCCGGCTGCACACCAGAGGTGTCGACAAGGTGGCCCAACACTGTAATTTGCCGGTGTCCGAAGTGGCACTTCGACGAGTTTACATGAAGGCCTGCAGTGCGGATTATGTCGATAATGGCTGACAAATGCTGAAGGTGGGTTTCAAATGTTGGGGAATATACAACGACATCGTCACGATAACAAAGACTTGACCATTTGAACCCTTGTAGCAGAGAGTCTATCATGCGCTCGAACGTGGCTGGGGTGTGGCATAGCCCAAACGACATAACCTTGAACTGATATAGGCCGTCTGGAATTACGAATGCAGTCTTCTCCTGATCTTTTTCGTCGACAGCAATCTGCCAGTAGCCGGAACGTTGGTCTATTGTAGAAAATTATCGAGCACCGTGGAGACAACCGAGAGCGTCATCGATGCGGGGTAAAGGGTAAACGCCCTTTTTTGTGATTCTATTCAGATGACGGTAATCCACGCAGAAGCACCGCGTGCCATCTTTCTTTTTAACGAGCACAACGGGGGACGCCCAAGGGCTCGAAGAGGGTTCAATTCTTCCTTTGGCTAACATCTTGGTGACCTCTTGTTGAATTACTTTACGCTCGGTGGCAGACACACGGTATGGTCGCTGATGAATGGGATGAGAATCACCTGTGTTAATGTGCTGCTTGACGAGTGAAGTCTGGCCGAGTGGACGGCTGTCGATGTCGAATATCTCGCAGTATGAAGCCAGAAGGCGACATAGCGCAGCTGCCTTCTCAGGTATGAGGTCCGGGGCGATCATGGAGCGCAAGGTCGCATCGAGGCACGTGGCATCCTGCGAGAGATGTGGGCACTCAGCACATACGTCTGCCGTAAAACAGGTGACGTGGTCGTCAGTTAAGGGTCTTACGGTGGCGACCGAATTTCCTTTGGGTAGCACTTGTTTTATGAAACCGAAATTGATAACAAGTAAGTATATTCGGTTAGAGGTGATGGATACGACGGAGTGTGGGACAGTAATGTCACGCGCCAGGAGGACATAAGTAATCGGCGTCACGATATAATCACCGTCGAGCCCGGGAGAGGGTGTTGTCAATTCAACGAATGTGAGGGCTTAGGCGGCATCCGGAAGAAGTCAAAGGTGCACAGGCTGTTCGGGAGTTCAGGGTGAGAATCCGAGAGAAGAGGAAGTTCTAGGCAGAGAGTACCAGCGGCACAATCAGTCAGGGCAGAATGCGTCGATAGGAAGTCCATGCCGAAGATTAGGTCGTGAAGGCAATTTTCAAGCACCGTAAATAAAACAGGGACATGACGGCCGGCAATAATGACACGAGCGGTACACATTCCACCATCAGCTACTCGGAGGGCTTTAGTCGCTGCTGGCGTGAGGACTCTTTTGAGTAGGCGACACAGAGGAGCACTCATTATGGACTCTTGAGCTCCGGTATCAACGAACGCCGTCAAAGAAATACCGTCCACATACACCTCAATCAAGTTCGTATTAGTGGGGAGTGTCAACGGAGGATTTGGATCAGTCGCAATTGATGCAGCACTACTTCCCGGAGCTGCATGGTCTAGTTTCTGTCCGAGAGGATCCATAGTTGACTGGCGACGAATAGCGGCATGGTTAGGGCGATGGGGAACGGCGGCGTTGAGGTGACGGTGAACGAGCGGTGGAGCGGCTGTTAGGGACGTCGGAATTAGGGTACACATGACTGGGCGAATAACGACGAGAGTCCTCGTATGGGCGAGAAGAAGAAATGGGGCTCCAGTTTGAGGGCGTCCTAGTGCTGCGGCAGTAGTGGGAGATATGGCCATTTCGGTGGCAGCGAAAGCAGATCGGTTTGTCGTCTGCAGTTCTCCATTACACCGGATGGCGGGATCACGGAAGAAAATGTGAGTCATGGCGTTGTGCATTTGTTGTCTTTGGTGTCGAGACGGGTCGGGAGACAGAGCAGGCCACAGGAACACAGAGCTTTGAATTTTCCTGCCTCACGATGGCTTGACTAACGGAGACCACCGGAGGCGTTTGTGCGGAGCCATGGTCGAGTGGATGTGGAGAAATTGGTGCCGGACTTGACACCTCAAGCTGCAGTCGAACTATTCATGTCACGCGGTCCTGCATCGGTGGTTCGGCATCGAGATCGGTGCATGTGGATGTAACACCCTTGTTTGGTAGCCGCGTAAATTGAGGCAGAACACGGCGGCTTTTGGCCCTTTCGTAGCGGCGGCATTCCTTGATAATCATATCTGCGGTCGGGACGTTGGTGTATACGAGCAAGTTGAAGGCATCGTCGGTGATGCCCTTGAATATGTGACGCACCATGTCACTCTCTGTCATTTGCTTGTCCACTTTTCGGCACAACGCGAGCAAGTCCTGTATGTACGAGACATACGACTCAGTTGTGGACTGCACGCGAATGGCGAGTTCTTTTCGTGCTTCCATTTGGCGACCGCACGGGTCCCCAAAGATGTCGCGTAGTCTCTCATTGAAGGTATCCCTGCTGGTGAGCTCGGTCTCATGGGCGTTGAACCAGACACGTGGGGTGCCGTCTAATTAAAATATTACGTTGGCGAGCATCATGGCAGGGTCCCATCAGTGTGTCTGGCTAACACGCTCGTACACATGGAGCCAGTAGTCAACGTCAAGTCCAGGTTGTGCGGAGAATGTACCGGGATCACGGGGTGTGGGCATCGCCAGGTAAGTAGTGGCTGATGATACAGATGGAGACGCTGACGCGTTGTTGTCATTGGAAGCCATGGCCGGAGACTGAACGGTGCGGCCACTGCGAAGCTTCGTGGTGAAGACGGGGAACGTTCCACCTTCACTAAATATGTTAGGGAAAAGGAGAGACGCCGTATCTACGAGGCTGGGGATTGTATGCATTCGAAACCAGCGGTAATGGCGTGACCGGCTCACCAGCGATCGATCGGAGACAACCCTTGGTCTTTCTGGTCAGGCACACATGCGCGTCGCCGCTTAGAATATCAGTATATATACATGTAGCAACATTGCCAGTAAACTGCAATGAAGGCATTTTATTAGCCGAAAATCGGCTCACAACAAACGCGGCGAAGCGCCGCTGCGTGTTGTGTATACGCGACGCCGATCGCCTATCCACTCTTCCTAGAGGATGGTGGTGCCACGATCTCATCGTGAATAGCAGATATTCAATATTTAAAGTGTCGAACGCATGTAATCATCATGTCATGTAGCATGTGTGTTCGCCATCCAATGCTTTGACGACAAAAGAAACGACATATGTTGTAATGAGAACTCGTGCAGGATCAGTTGTGTTTTTGAGATGGACGTGAATGGCATGAAAAAAACAGTGGGAAGTTAAGCGCCTATTTTTTTACGTCTGTGGCGTCTTTCCTTTATATATGTACAGGAATAATAGAAGCTGAGCCTCTGCAAGTGATATACATGTGCTGGCAACTTACTATATTTCGAAGTTTTTGGGCTGTATAGAGGGTGGGATGGCAGTGGCAAAGAAAAAAAAAAACATTGAGAGCCTGATCCGCAAGCGATGCCAGTAGAGTGCCGCTTCCACGCTCCCGGGTTGCACCTAGATCAAATGGGTTTCTTTTTTTTCTTTTCTTCGAGCTAGCGCTGCTTTTCGTTGTAACGCTGTTTCAAGAATTCGTGTAGACGCCCTGATGTACTAACAGCTGGCGTGAAAGCCGCGCTCGCTCAGCGTACAATGCTTCCCACTCGCTCGGGAGCCTTCCCCAGTTTTCGTTTACCGCTACGTCCCGTGGTGCCTCAGAGGCAGGAGACAGGAAGGAAGGTGCAGCTGGTCGGCATACGCCGAGACTACATCTAGACTGAATGTGGACGCTTCTGCGTGAATCACAACCAGGTTACAGCAGTGATATTTTGTACTACACTGAAGAAGCCACATTTCGAAACATGAAAATTCTGTATTTTGGGAATTTTTTCCTGCATACGCCAACGAAATTGCCAGCATACTTCGCTGCACATTAGTAGTTTTCATATGTGTGCGACACAAACGCATGTGTGTGACGTGTTCGCGACTATTGAAATTAAGGCTAGTGTCCTTGCTTCTGCACGACAAAAACTTAATTTTCTTAACTCATGTGCTTTAAGTCAATCGCTAATAGTTGGCTTGGAGTCCACACCAGCAGTGAACTACAAAGGGCTTCACACAAATGTCAAGCTAATTTCAAGGGCTATACTCGCGGGCTGCATGCGCCAGAACCAATCGCAAGAGGAAAAGACACACTCTGACCGCAATAAACCAGTTCTCATCGGTGAATTTAACCCTTTCCGATATTCCCTGGAACTTCGCAAAGATTCCCTTTTTCCCCTTCTCCCCAAGTGGTGGCTGAACATTTCCAAAAAAAAAAGGAATAATTCCTTGCACTGGGCATCGCTGGGTTACAGGCGTATTTCGGTCTCTTATGGTCGCCCATTTTTACTGTGAGTTTTACGATGTTCTGTGGATACGCCGGGAAATGTGTTACCCAGACGTTACCCAGACAATGTGATGTGACAATGTGATAGGAAATGTTATGCGTTACCCAGACAACACTGCGTCTTTCTCTTTTCGTGACGGAGGGACGCCGAACGCACTGAAACTCCATGCGTCAAAGCAATGCAGCGAAGTGCGCGCCTGCAAGTATGTAGGAGGACCGGCACCTGGCGTGGAAACGCCGGCGTGACGAGACAAAATGAACGCCGGAGAGCACGCGCACCACGTCACGTCGAAATGTATTGGCGCCTTGACTGTGGCATGTAGTCATGTTTTCACATGACACTCATCTCACGATTATCATGTTTGCATCAGTCGCATACCTTCGCCATCCATTGGCGTCACGTAATACCAAATTTGGCATATGTGAAGCTAACGAAACTCCACGAGCGCATCATGAGTGTGGCGTGTGGTTATACTGTTACATGATACGCATGTCGTGATTATCATGCTTGCACCACTATCATGCCTTTGTCATCCATTCAAGTCCTGTGATATCAAATTTCTGATAAGGGAAACTAGCGAAACGGCTGCCAGCGCATCATTACCATGGCATGTAGTCATGTTGTTACATGACACGCATCTCATGCTTATCGTGCTTGCACTAATATCATGCCTTTGTCATCCATTCAAGTCCCGGAATACCAATTTTGGTATAAGGAAAGCTAGCGAAACGGCTGCCAGCATATTATGGCATGGCATGTAGTCATGTTGTTGCATGACACGCACCTCGTGATTTTTCACGTTTGCATCATTCACATACCTTCGTCATCCATTCACGTACTGTAATAACAAATTTGGTATATGTGACGCTAGTGAAATGACCGCGAGAGCATCATGAGCATGGCATGTAGTCATGTTGTTACATGACACGCATGTCATGATTTCATTGTTAGGGTCATTCGCATGTGTTCGCCATTCAATAATGTCATACCATATCAGTTTTGCAACATGCCATGTGAACGACACCACCGCAAGAGCTGCAGGACCATGATATGTAAATCTTGACTATATTGACATACATGTCATGATTTTCAATGTATGACTAGTCAGATATGCTGTTCTTACAGTCATGTTATGCCTTACCAAGTTTGGTATCGATACTATTATTGAAACAGCTAGGAGAGCTAAAAGTCGTAGGCGGCTAGGTAGCTAGCTAGCTAGCTAGATAGATAGATAGATAGATAGATAGATAGATAGATAGATAGATAGATAGATAGATAGATAGATAGATAGATAGATTGCGAGTGGTCTCCTGCAAGCTAGAGTCAGTACTATCGCCCACATTATGTAATGTACTGCTATGTGCTATTTCGTAAATGTCGGTTTAAAAGGGAAGCTTCAAGGTTGAACGGGCCTTTCGAAGTTGAGAGTCATTAATAGAGAGGAGCGCACCTCCATCATATGCAGGAATACCGCTCGGCTTGTTTAGTGACTTGTGCGGAGAAAGCGGTTGCCTCGCCTTCCAGGTTCATCCCCCCCCCCCCCCTATAGGATCCCATGCATTCTGAATAAAACTTGCGCAGCCATTGTGACAAAACAAACAAGCCCCATCTCTACAAAGTTTCACTAACGACAAGACTTTCCTCCTCGCTTCGACTGTCATTGCACGCACTAGATGAAACTTTCTTTTGACTTCTTTTTCTTTTATTTCTTCCGGTAACCACGGGAGCGCGCTATCTGCATCGGTCACGCACTCAACACCGGCTGGGCTCGTCTCTATCGTCGCGCTCACGTCATCATTGGACATTGCAAGGTTAAAATTGTGTAGAGGCCTGGTTCTGCGAGAGATAAACACGCGTGCGAAAGCGGACATTTTAGATTTTATTAAGAATTTTAAATTTTGCGCACATACCACACAGTAGCCCCGAAGTGAACTTCGTTTGTTTATTAGCAGCTTGTTATTGAAAAAAAAAAGACGGTACTTATTCTGTACGGAGGGACCAATTTTGTCCATTGCCATTCTCGAAAGTTAATGATGATACCAGAACACCGATATTAACGTTAGGAAGACAATATTTTTTAAATAAATGGCCACGTAATGAAAGTTTGGGATGCAGGGGAAGGTAGAACCTGCGTTATATAGCTACAGTGTTGCAGCAGTTCATGGTACAATAAATGCACTGATTGGGTTTATTCTCTTGGTGTTCTGGTGTGGGAACTGTCTCTAACTTTCCAGAGACGAAGACATGGACTACTGGCGCCTTCAAAGCAATACATTTACGCATGGCGTTCTGTGCATCACCTCAAACCAACGTCATACGACTACATTTGCCCCCACTGTAATGTGGCAGACAGCCTATCCCACCCGCTACTGCACTGCAAAGGCAGAAACCCAGCCACACAAGCAGCAGCTTTAAATGCAGACCCAAAGTTCCTCAGAAATGCGTGAGAGGCTGCCATCTCCAAGCCTAACCTGATGAACCATCGCGAACTTGTCGCGCGGGCTTGGAAGGCGGTCCATGCCAGAGGATTCCTGGAATAAGGAACCCTCCCATAGTCACTCATTGGCCACCAAATAAACGTCTCTCTCTCTCTCTCTTTCCGCGTAATGAAGAGTCGAGCAGCATTTTTTGAAGTCGGTGGGCAGAATCAAACTTTTCTTGAAAATGTCTGAGCAGGTGACATTTTTACTATATTTGAGTTATGTTTTCTCCTAAGGTATGCCACCTTGCTTTTCATAACTTGGTGGCATATTACAACAGAATTTTCGCACTATTGCCTGCCAATACCATTGATGTACCTAAATACGCAATTTTGTAAATGATTTGAAACTTTCAATTTTGCCGACAGTTAAGCCTATCGAAAAATTTTTATTTGAAAATTCATATGAAAATTTTCTTAATATTTCACAAAAGGGCCTTCGGGGTTCATAGGAAATAATATTAAGAAACGCGTTGCAATATTTTATTTGTAGTGAGAACATTACGGGTGTGAGTCCCAGCTTTTCGAGGATGCACTAAGGCAAAAACACAGGATAAGTCGGCCTCAGAAAGTGGGCACCACCTTGTGAGTCGTTTGAACGTGACCATATTTACAGAAGAAATGGAGTTCAGGTAAACGGGGAGGACTATTTTAAGCAAGCTCTTCTAGATTACCTAGATTTACGCTTTGAAGTCGAGGCTTGAGATCCCCAACTTATTGGCACCTCGGTTACTGACGTCCTCGCATGTGGTAGCTATGACAGTCATCTGTTTTTTTTTTACGTTTGGGCTCATTACATTGAAATTTGAATAGGCGGCGAAAAAGACAACTGAAGCATTACGAATATTGAAATGGAGTAACGCTGCTTTATCAATCATTTCGATCCGCCGGTTGCCTGTTAAAAATAATAATGCACCCCCTGTTGAAGGCAATGTTTGATATCATATGGCTTCAATTCTAGAAAGCCGTAAAAATCTGCAATTTTAACAGAACATGGGCTAGTAAGCGCTAAAAAGGCACCCTGCCTCTTGAGAGCGGCAAGCTCGGATGTTATTAGGCCGGCATCTGAAATCGAAAATGGCCACATGGCTGAAGAATGTCAAAATGTTCCATGCAAATGCTGATGACCTAGAAACAATTTGTTATTTTAGGATAGTTGATTGCATATTTTTGCGACTTGTAGCATGGCCATGTTGTCGGTACGTTTGCTTAAGATCATATAACGACGGATCATGGCCGTGCTTTGCTAGTGTTGACCACTGCTTTAAGAGATCTGAAAAACATGCAATGTTTCGAGCACACCATGCCTTTCGTTCAGCGCATTTCTAAGCTTAAGAGAGAAGAGGCGAGAAGGCCACTCCAAGTTTTCATGTTCTACCTTCTGGGGTACTATACTGGTGTTGGAGCAATTTAATTTATCGCTTTGTCTGCAAAGATGTACGGATTGCCTGAGCGTGTATCACTCTTATGTGATTTCCGGCATTAAAACTGAGCGAAGACCACCAGTAATGCACCTTCACAGTAATATGTTCCTTAAAGTGTCATAAGAGCTTATTTAGAACAAGGACCCATTGTCGAGTCTCTCAACGATGACGTTTACTCGATCAGGGCTAGCTCCACCATTCTACTTCCTTCTTCCATTTCTCTCCCTCCGTTGCGCGTCCCGCCAAGCCCATGCCCCTTTATTTACTTTCAACACTGCTTATACTCTGTAATTATGGTAACGTTGAAACGACTCGAAAGCTGAAGCCTCCCCCATTTTTTTTGGGGGGGGGGGGGGAAGAGGAGGTGATTTGTCAGGTGTTTATTGTCTTATATAGTGCATCCTATAAAAGGTGGATCTCGTACCCGTAATATTCGCGCTGCTAATAAAAGACTGCAACATATTTCCTAATATTATTTCTGTATGATCTGCGAGGGTCGATTTGTGGAAGTTTAGTAAAAATCGAAGATGGCATTTAAAAAAATTAAATTTTCAATAGGGTCACGCCGAAATCGAAAGTTTGAGGCCATTTATCAAAATATTCATTTCAAGTACAGCCACAGTATTGGTAGGAAATACTTCCAATAATGTCGCAGTGCAACACGATAAAGGATGATAGCAACTTGCGTAAGCGAAAGAGCGTGTTCAATATCACTTGTACAGCTTGTTTGTTTGTTTGTTTGTTTGTTTGTTTGTAGGCTGGAATTCATGGGACATACCTACCCTGCGGGACCGACAAAACCAAAAACATATAGTAAACTGTGGACGGTGACCGCACTATTGTTTATCGAAAACAGAAAAAGATGTAAAAGAATGAAGACAATATAAAAAACACCCAGAGAGTGAGAAAAGAAGAATTTATTTACTAATATAATAACTATAATTTCTTTTAGGTGCCGACCCGACAGCTGAGTTTGCCAAACCTGATTATATTGGGATGTATGTCTCATATTTAATCACATTTCAACAGTGATAATGATGATGATTCCACAGCCAAGGCTCGTATCCACTCAGGGGGATTGGCCAAGAATCGATGACTTCATTCAGTGAGATTTTTTTTGTCACTCATTCAGATCAGACAATCATTCATCACCTTGAATAGGAATAAGCGTGGTTAAACAAAGCTCCTGTTTATGTTGGAATATTTTGCAGGAATAATAATCACGCAATTAAAAGCTTCAATCTTTTACTTTCATTAATGTACTTGCAAACTGCATAGAAAACGTTCTCGTGGCTGAAGCCCAGATCGGAAGTACCGAAGGAAAGTATATTTTCTATTGTGAAGTGCAGCTCCAGGCTAACGAATGGGATTACTAAAAGTCTTTTTTTCTGAGCAATTTTTATCGGCGACATGATAAATAATAGTGTTCTATTTTGCCGAACAAAAGTTGCATAGCGGTGATATCGCCAGACCAGCCCTATGTGAATAGAAATTTAACAGGGAAACACGACATAGAAATCTGGTTATTATGGCTTCCAACTGTCTTTAGTACACCAATGAGTTTTCCATTGCAATCTTAATTGAGTAAATTCTGGTGCAGACATTATTGCTTCCATAGCGTCTGCACGAAGCGAAAGTTTTCTTTATCTTGTCGCAGTTATAATGGCCACTTCGGGGAGGACTGATAGTGCTAGCCCTTCCAATGCTGCTCGTGCTAGAGAGACGGTGATTTAATTTACTTCTAAGCCGCAATGATCAGGTACCCACACTAATTACAGTAGCTGCAGCTGAGGAGGGACTAGCATAAGGAGTGTATTTAGGATCACCAACTTTGTTGACACCGTAATTGACGTACATAATGACAGGAAATCCGTGTTTATGATCGCGTTATAGGCATTTAAAGGTAGCTTTCGCAGCGCTAGAACTATTGTAAACACTTCAGCTTCAAAAACTGGGGTGAAAAACTGGTATTCCTAACGAAAAAGACCAGTCAAGCAAATTAGAGTATATACCTACGCCTGTCTTTTCATCCATTATTGAAGCATCTGTGGCTTTATTATTATTCGTTTCTGCTTGTGCAAAATAATCCTGCCGTCGACTGTTTAGGACCCTATAGGATTGTAATTTGGGCTTAAAGGAAAAAATCTCATCGAATTCTGTCCTAAGATTCTGATTTGTGATCTGCGCCGCAATCACATCTCAAAATTTTACATTTATCCCATCTAGTTGTTTCTCGACAAAAGCAATCTGAGGTGTTCGAAACCGTGGCCAATGGGCAAGAAAAAAGGTGTCTGGGTCGTTTATAAAAGCATATTTAGATCGTCTTGGCGCATAGCTACAAAATTTCAGAAACGTCTGAATTGTTAGGATACGAAAACGAGAAATCAATGTAGGTAATCCTGCTTACTGATACAAAACATTGTTTGTTACAAACCTAGGAAGCCCTAGACTCAATCTGAAGGCCTTTTGTTCAAGCATAACCAGAGGCTTTATTTTGTAAACAGGGCCACCTGAGAACAATACGCACGCAAATTCTAGCATTGGTCGCATATACATTTTATATATCATCACCATTGTGCTTGTACGTAGACCCTATCAACGGCTGCTCAGTCTACGAAGAATTCCTAAGACGCGTTGTGCTTTAGATGCCATGCTTTCTATGTGGGAAGTCCAGTTGAGGTTTGCATTATAAATTACTCTAAATATTTAAAAGATTACACCTGCGGAGTGGGCGCTTGTTTATAACATATTGAAATTGAGATGGTATCTGATAACAGGAGTATCAATACTGCATTATTATTTACATTTGAGCTCATGCAGATTGCATCTAGTCATCTCTCCAGCATATTCACATATCTCTGTACATTTTGATATAAACAAAGTATGTCACTATGTGCCATCAAAAATGCAATATCAATGGCATATGCAGACACGTTCACGTCCTGGCAATGCGGGATTGTGCTCATTAACATGTTAAATAGAAATGGCGATAATACATTTCATTGGGGGACACCGCGAGTTTGTTTGCACTTTGACGATGCACAACCATCCTTAAAACAATAAAACTCTCTTCTACTCAAAAATTCTCCAACCCACGCCTATATATATTTTGGGAAATTAAAACTCTCTATTATGTCTAATAAAACTGAATGTTCTACACTATCATATTCCTTAGCTATATCCAATGTCACTAGTACCGCATGTTGTCTTCTTTTACGAGCAAGCTGAATGCAGCTTTCTAAATCTGCGTGTGCACACCAGATTGAACAATCTGTTCTGAAGCCAATTGGATTAGGGTTTAATATCAAGCACAGGAGTGTTTAATATCAAGCACAGGAGGCAGCACAGGAGCAGATAGCCAGACCGCTAAAAGACCAGCGGGACGGGATGCTTGCGAATGGCCCTAATCTCGTAGTGTTGATTTTTACCCTTTAGATGAAGACTCTTGAAGGTATTCTTGAGCCCTTTTCAAGCACCCACTTTTGCTTTCTAGATTGTATGGAGTAATAGCTGGACATAATTTTTAAGTGCAGGTCAAAGAACCATCATTATTATATTCCTTATTCTAATCATGCAATGATATCAGTTCATCGCTGCTGAATGCATGGATAGATAGTCACCGCATCGACCCACAGTGACACATTTCCTCTCGGATAGCATCAAGCTCTGTGGCTGTTGATGTGACTCTACCTCGATTCGTCGAGTGATATTTATTTGTGGGATGACAAAGGCGGAGGTATATAGCGGAGGTATATAGGTATATAGGTATACACGGGTATAGTACAAAGGTATATAGGTATATATAGTGTATAGGTATATAGGTATAAAGCGGAGGTATATAGCGTAGTAGCTCCGTCGGAGTACACGTGCACGGTACTTCATTTTGCTGTGTAAAGGTAATTGATGAAACTAGAGACTTCTTAGTCAAAGCAAAAATCATATCTAACAGATGATTTGGGTAATACCCACGGACGTATTCGAGAAACTTTTGGGGCAGAAAACCTACCTAGCAGAATGTTCGCGTGCCATGAGGCTGCTCTTGAAAAAAAAACAAAAAAAAAACTGCAGTCTGGGAAGAGCTGATGGCGGGTGCTGCGTCTGCGGGTCAACAAGTGAAGAATCATACGCAGTGGGTTGTGGCGTATGTATAGGCTGATGGGACAAGTCTGAGCTCCCTTATTGGATCCGTTCGTCGACGTCATGCGTGGTGGGCCCAAGCATGTTCGCAACCATTAAGCTTGAATGATAGATCTCCTCTTTGAGAGCACGGACATGTCTTACTGTATATATCCTATAAAAATAGCAGTGTGAATTGAAGAAGTGACGACTATGACAGGGATTATCTTGCTCCTGTCACAATCCGAAGAACGAGAACAAAACTTTTGAATTTTTATATCAAAGCTGTGACGTTTATCGACCACGCCAGATCCCTGCTTATGATTACCCCAAAAAAACTTGTGGTGCGTTACAGCCGGTGTTATTGTTCTATTAATAGCTATAAGGTATCTTAGCAGAAGACTACGCTTGAGACAAACACTGCGCATTTGCCAATTCAAAGAATGGGATCCTAAGGCCGGAGCCATTTGTCTGTGAATGCCACTTCATTTGAAGTTGAGCACACAGTTGTACGGAAAGAGCTCCGGACGCCTATAAGCCTATGTCGCCTTTATTTGCCCTCATCTTCACCATGCTTTAAATTTCTGCTTTTAGTCCTGGAAGTTTACTTCTAGTCCACACATTGAATAAGATTGGGCTGAGAACTCTCCCTTGTAGAACACCACGGTGAATGTTACATCGAACGGTGTCTCCATCCCATGTGACCCTGTAAATTTGTTGGCCACAAAGGTAATTTACCATCCTGGTGTACTTCATCCACCGAAGTTTATATCTTCCAGTGAGTCAAGAATCGAGTATTGAGGTATATATTCGTAGGCAACATTTATGTCTAGGAAGTCAGTTGACTCTAGTTTGCGTCGGCTTCTTTCCGCTTAAACATTTTATATCCAGTCGATCATGCCATCAACTGCAAATAGGTCTCTTCTAAAATCAATAATAAATTCAGGAAAGTGATTATTGCTCTTTAGAAGCCATTATAATCTTGACAGGAGCATCTTTTTCATCACTTTTCCAATGCACCTGGCAAAGGCTATAGGCCTGAAAGAGGAAAGTTGATGAGGGCGCCTGCCAGGTTCGAGCGACACAAAAATGCATCTGCATTTCTCATTCAGCTCGGAGATTTTTTGACTGTCACGAGGTGTTAAAATGAGATAGCTGTTTATGTCCTTATGTCGTGCTTTACTGAGACGGCGGTGTGCAGCGTACGTTACCGTCAGGTCCTGGTACCGGTGAATGCTGGGACACAGATTGCAGCGTCCATCTCATGCATTGTGAAAGGCGTATCGAGGCGCTCACCAGAAAGCGGGGGCACAATTATGGTAAGAGACTCAGTAATAACATAAGTGGTGGTCGCCCTGAGGCTATAGCAGTCACGGGCTACGTCGATTTTTCTCCAACCTTTGTGTAGAGTCACGACTCGAAATGGTTGACTGCGTTATGGAATTTTCCGCATACTTCGTAACAACCTTTACATCATAGAGAATGTTGCGTTGGGTCCAGAGGTCTGCAGAATGTTCCCCACCGCTGCGTGTCAATCTTCTCGAAATGCTAAAGAACACGAAGTTAAGCTCTAATGATGATTTTGTATTTCTTTGACGTCATTCTTCGAGACGATGGATTGCACGAAGGACATTTTTTATTGAAATTCGGTTGCTCATATCTGCATCGGTAGGTCAGTTTGTCATATTGTGTGCCACAGGGAAGTAGCAGTGATAAAGCCGTGTGGTGACAGCTCGTCTTGACGGATGTCTTCAACAATGTCGTGTGTGTTTTACGGATGTAGCATGAAGCTGAGACGCAAAACTACCTAAAATGAACATAGGTTGAAATCATATTTTTTATTGGTATTGCGACAAAATTAGCTGCTGGAAGGTGGTCGCTACCACGGGTATACAAATGCGTCTACTAACATGCCATACACGCAAGGCTCCCGAATACGAATGTAAAGTCTAGGCAGCGGCTATAGGAAAGTACCGCGATAAATGTAGGCGAACAGTTGTGAGTACATTGGGTGCAGATAAAGTTTGCCAGGTCTCTGCAGTGCTAGCTGAAAGGAAATGATGTGCATTGAAGTCGCCAATCACAATGTGTGGGCTTTGTGTGACTTGCGGCGCTGTATTCAGGTGAGTGCCGTCGATTTTAGCGCTTGTGTAAATGTATCCTCCGATTGGTGCAAACGTCTGTATTTCATACGTAATAGTCAGGCTATATAATCCTGTGTGGCGCGATTTCGCCTTGACAAACTAGTTCTTTGTTTGCTCGTGGATCACTGGAAGATCACATTTTGATATTAGGTCAGTTTGAGTTTTGTCTCGCAGACAAGAAGCACTGAAAACTAAACCAATTATGTGTAGTCCACCAGCTGGCCATGTAGACCTTGAGCAGTCTTTTGCATGACGAGTGTCTGCCGCATGCGTTCAACAAATGTAATTACATATTCGATTATTGAAGCACCAATATGTACAAGTGGCTTCAATAGCTGT
Organism: Rhipicephalus microplus; assembly: GCF_043290135.1. Classification (NCBI taxonomy): domain Eukaryota; kingdom Metazoa; phylum Arthropoda; class Arachnida; order Ixodida; family Ixodidae; genus Rhipicephalus; species Rhipicephalus microplus. Next base: position 2,914,657 of record NW_027464596.1, read on the forward strand.
ACATCAGCACTATCGTCAGGGATATTCAAGCTACCAAGAATATTACGCATTGAGCCAATCAAACGTTTCAGCATAAGCCTGTTGTCTTCATTTTCCGCCTTATTGTTGTCTTTATTGCGTGTAGTAGCATTATCCAATGAGGGCATACGTGGATATTGATGGGAGCAAACGCCACTGTTGCTCCGACGTATTCAACACCAATGAATGACTGTTTGCCTTGCACTTGCGTAGACTCTGGAGGTGTTTACTTGAAAGCAGGTGAAAGCAGGAAAAGAAGTGGTGAAAGGTCGTATTCGGTTGTTCATTTTTTACGCAATGACCGCTGCTTGTTCGCTTGTGTCGAATTGAATGACGTCAACGACACCGCACAGCCCTCATGGGGTTTTTATGGTATAGACGCATTTTTTACGGAATTGCATCAAGTACGAGTCATCGCCTATCCTTGTTAGCTTCTCAACTATGTTTGTTTTACGCTGTATGTTGGTAATGGTGGACGACTGACTCACCCAGCAACAAGTATTATTGATGAAATCGTGGGATCACGAAGTAAAGCCCACTGCAGTCACGATCATCATAATTCTCCTATAAAGCTACCTAAATCCAGCTGCGTCATTCATTGGTCTTTCATATAGCGTCGTGGAGGCAACCTAAATGTATGGTGTACTGTGGAATAAGTGCAAGACTATTGCCTGGGGGTGGGAGTTGCTGTCAAGACTGCACACACAATTGCTACAAAAGTGCCTACATTAGCAACAATACTAACAAGCTAGCCTCAGTGGCAGTCGAAGCTGCTGTTCCCACTTACTTTACAACGTAATAGTGAACAATTAGGAGTGTTCCTATTGTATTATTTGGGGTAAAAGGCGCGAAGACACTGACCGTTGAACGACAAACTGTGTGTGTGCGGGCTCGTGCGTGTGTGTGCCACCTGTCATTGTCTTCGCACCTTTTACCCCCAATAAGACCTATTTTAGTTTCCCGACACTCGCGGCCACGCACAATGCCATTATAGACTCGTATATTGCTGTCTTGCACCCGTGCGGATGAGTGTGGACATTATTCATGTTACCTCTTTTAGCAGGGACTTTCGCTTAGTATTTCATTGGATGCTGCCTGAAATGAATGATTAAAAATATAAATTTGCCAGCACCTGCAGCGCTGATTTACTAGTAAAGATATGAATGTTCCTGCGATTCTACTCTTGCGGTGGCTTACAACCCCACTTGGTGATTTCGCGAAGGTATTGCGGTGTTTGCCTCAAGACCTTGTGCTTAGAAGTCAACAGAGAGCTCGACTTTTCTGCTTTACAACTGAGCTTATACGCACGGACACCAGCGTGAACACTAGGTGTTGGTCAAGCAAACTCTATACTCCGTTTCATGCATCCAATGAACCTCAGCGAAAGCTGAGGTTCACCGGATGCATGCATGCACAGGTTCACCGGATGCATGCATGCACAGCAAGTTCGGCCAGGAAGGTGTGTGAGTAGACGCTCCTGGCAATACAATTTTGTCATTGTAAACGCTCATGTGAGCTGAGCACGAGCCTATGCGTGATACGTAGCGAAGTGCTGCTGACGAGACGCCAGAAAAGTCTTTACAAAAAGTTGTTAACAAATCCAAAATAACTTAATGAAAACCGTATTAGCGTGGCTTGTTTGTATTTGAGGCATAAAACATCTTCATTTGATAAATTCGAGGCATTTATTAGCGAACTTCGGCGACATTGGGCGTATCTATCTATCTATCTATCTATCTATCTATCTATCTATCTATCTATCTATCTATCTATCTATCTATCTATCTATCTATCTATCTATCTATCTATCTATCTATCTATCTATCTATCTATCTATCTATCTATCTATCTATCTATCTATCTATCTATCTATCTATCTATCTATCTATCTATCTATCTATTCATCTGTCTGTCATTCTGTCTGTCTGTCATTCTGTCTGTCATTCTGTCTGTCTGTCTGTCTATCTGTCTATCTATCTGTCTGTCTGTCTGTCTGTCTGTCTGTCTGTCTGTCTGTCTGTCTGTCTGTCTGTCTGTCTGTCTGTCTGTCTGTCTGTCTGTCTGTCTGTCTGTCTGTCCAGCCGCCTACGACTTTTACGGCCGTTTCGATAATGGTATTCATACCAGAATTGACATGGCATAACATGACTGCGTGACGTCAGTGACTAGTCATAACATAAATATCATGGCATCTATGGCATAACTTACATGTCATGGTCTTGCTGCTCTTGTGGTGGTTTTGTTCACATGACATATTACAAAAGTGGTATGGTATGACATGACTGCATTGTAAATATAAGTGGTAAGCCATAACGTAAAAATCATGACGTGCAAGTCACGTAAGTCATGACTGCATGCCACGCTTATGGTGCGCTTGGGGTCGTTTTGCTTGCTTCACATATACCAAATTTAGTATAACGTGATTTGAATGAACTAGGAAGGTATATGACTGGTACAAACATGATAATTATGATATGCGTGACATGTAAGAACATGACTGCATACCACGCTCATGATGCACTCACAGCCATTTCGCTAGCTCCACATATAGCAAACTTGGTATTACGTGACGTGAATGGGTGACGAAGGTAAATGACACGTCCAAACACGATAATCATGACATTCGTGTCATGTAAGAACATGGCTACACACCACGCTCATGACGTGCTCGCCGCCGTTTTGCTAGGTTGACACGTACCAATTTTGGTATTACGACCCCGCTGAAGTAGCCTAATGGCCAAAGTACTCGGCTGCTGACTCGAAGGTGGCGGGATTAAACCCCGGCTGTGGCGGCTGCATTTTCGATGGAGGTAAAAGTGCTGTAGGCCCATGGGCTAAGATTTGGGTGCACGCTAAAGAACCCCAGGTGGCCGAAATTTCTGGAGCCCTCCACTATGGCGTCTCTCACATAGATATGGTGGTTTTGTGACGTAAAACTCTACATATCAATCAATCAACTTGGTATTACGTGCGGTGTAGAGATGCTGAAAGTAAACAAAGGTAAATTGGCATGCAGCTTGCGAAAGAGTACGTGAATGATTTGCTGCCGCATACTACTGGCACACTGCTCCCAAATTGCTGCTGCAAAGTGAAATAGCTTGTGTCACGCTTGAATACACGCAGTGATTGGACTTACGCGTAGCATTTACTAAGCTCATAGTTTTTCCGGTTCATTATGATGGTCCAATGGTGATAAAGCTCGACCTTTAATGTGTGGGTTTAAATCTTAGCAATCTAAAAACCGCGCATCGGCACGATTTCTCTGTCGTGTTGTGATCGTCACAAACAGTGCTGAGTAATAGTTTCCTCTTGCGCTGATTGTTTTTGCATCTAAAAACGTCGGATCAGTGCCCAGGTGACATCTTGTAAGCGGGAGCGGCGTGAATAGTCGTTTTCTCATATTAAAAAAACTCAGAAGCGCCTCTTGCCATGTTAACATGGTGCAACAGCTACCCGCCTTAACAGTGCAGAACAAAGTGGGCATTTGGGCGCGAGGTAAAAGTGTTCTGGTCTATATGCGTGACCATATAGAAACACACGCGCGAACCCATATAAATGATGGTTACTTTCACTACCTTTCCGCCATCCTAAAAAACATTTGTGGCCATGTACGCCGCTACACTCATCCACAATGTCCATTGGCGGAAAAGATAAGAGCAGACTTTTGAAGCAACCCCTGCATCCAGTATCTTGTACAAAGTCGGGCATGTGCTAGTTAGCAATTTGTCTGTTATATCATCAACAGGTCAGTTGGAAAACAACGCTTGCTCTAGCCATTTTGCTTTTGTGTGCCTCATATTGTTTTTAGCTGTTTACTTTTCCCTTTTTATGCTAGTTACGTACCAACTATCCCGCTAGAACACTTCGACAATATCTCTGATTCATAACGTACGATTGAAAGTAGTTGTAGTAGCTGTAAAAGCGGAGACAAAACTGTAGGAAACGGTATCTGACTCTTAATTTTCATTCCAAGAAAAACATTTTTAAAGAAAGTACAAGTGATTGAATTTTTTTATAAAAGCTTTGTTAGTTTAAACTGACTTAAAGGTTGATTCCAGGAAGTGTTATGCCAAAAGCTAAGCTTTATTTTCTTGGCTCACCAGCTTTTTGGCATGTGGTTGTCTGTCTTACACATTTGACAGTAGGTACGAGGGAAAGCCGATGTCGATCGCATTTATCAATGTCAGGGAGCGTCACGCCCGTGACCTCGTTCTCCCCCGGCAGCAAGCGACGGGCACGGCGTAGCACCTCCGCAGACTGCGCGGCCTCCACGCTAGCCCTCTGACGTCATCTGTCAAACTAGCGTACTCGCGCATTCCTTTTCCTCTCGCGAACGCTGTTCCGAGCAGCCTGTCACCCTTTGTGAGAACGAAGGAAGTGACGTCCCGCGCAAGCAGCACGTGCGCTGTTCTGCAACGAGACAGGGTGGCTATGAGACGAATGGCGGGGTGGCTAGCAGCGAATGAAGTAACATTATTTGAGGTTTTACGTAGTAAGACTACGGTATGATTATGAGGGGCGCTGTAGTGCAGTACTCCTGAGATTTTGTAAATATGACGTTTCTTAACGCGCCCTTACATCGCAAAGTACACGAGCCTCTACCATTTCCCCTCCACCGAAATTCGACTCCCGTGGCCGATGCCAAACCTGTGGCCTTCAGATCAGCGGCGGAAAGCCGCAACCACTGATCCACCATGGCGAGCCAGCAAATGAACTCGAAGTGCAGTTTGTAGGTATATACTTACCAGCTGTGGTTACTGGGAGAGGCGCCCGCTTGTCACCGCGATAAGAGGCGAAAGAATCGTAAATGGCGACTTAAGGAACAAGGAGCATTCCTCGCGTTAGCGACATGCCTGAGGCGTGCGGGACTGCTGTGTACGCCAGAGATAATCATCCCAGCATTACGTACAAAATGCGCGCGAGTGTGTTACAGGTTCAAGAGAGAGATAAAGTTGAATTGAATAGCCGGGAGGTTAACCTGAAGAATTTTTCCGATTTTTTACCCTGCACTGGGAAACGGTAAAGGTAGAAAAGAAAAGTGAGGAAGGAAAATAATTGAGAAAACATAAGTGAGTTAAACTGCTGAATTCAGGCCTCGAAAAGCGTAAGTTGACTCGACGTCACCTTGCTTGCCCCCCTCGGGAACTGTCAGGTTAATTCTGAACGCCCTCGGGCAGGCCCTCTGGACAGTCAGTATTTGCGAGGTCAGGTCCTCGGCCTTTCTTCATTTTCTCTTGCCGGAAAAGGGAACTGGCAGAGGTGCAAACCCACAGGCCATGCTTGAAGTTCGCATAACCACCACATAGGTGGCAGAGGGGGCAGTCCAGGATAGGGAACCATTCGGGGTATATTGTGTGCAGTGCCGCAGGGCTTGGTTAGGTGCTGGTTTGGAGCAGTCTGAGAGTTACACCTTGGTCCTCACACATCGAGGAGTATAGTAGGGGCAGCAGTCGTCTTGAGAAATAATGGTTCTTACATATGTATACAAATAGTGGAAAACAAGAACAAAACATAAACACACACTCAAGCAAAGGAAGGCCGTAGTCGTTTAGGGAATTGAAGTTTGTGTGGTTATACATCAAACATATGAAAGTGGTTGAATTGTCCGTGCAATGTGTCTGGATTCCTTGCTCTGCAAAGACACCGATTCTTGGATCACTCACTGTAGCTATCGCTCATGCGAGGTATGAAACGGCTGCACAACGAGTAGAGGGTCAGAATTCCAAGGACAATATTTCAGTCTTATCGGGATAGCCTCGTTTCCAGAAACATTGAAGGTTCTAGGCACGCATGCCCCACGGAACAAGAACTGTTGCGAAGGCCGCTCTCATAGTATAGGTTAGAGCAGACAATGTAACTGCGAGTGCGCTGCGAGAGGAATCACTAAAGAAGCAAACAAGGAAGCGGGGCTCATCATCTAACATGATACGCTTGACTATTCTGCTACACTTGCAAAACGAACGCAATGTCGTTTTCAATTATTAGCCGTGGCAAGTACGAAGGACGTCCCTGCTGGCCTCAACTCTTCCTTCTAGGAACATTCAAACAGGACGTTATTTTAACTATATTTAATAATCAAGAGTGGCCGTAAGCAGAAAGCTTTCATTTCCGAAGTTTCGGCATTGGCCGGTTGACGTCATTACGATGTCCCTGATGTCACGCTTGTCTGAGAATTTCTCTGGCAAGGCAAGGGTATTGTAAAAGGTATTGTGAATAAAGGCTGGCAGTTCCATTTTTTTAGTAAAACGCTTATTAAGAAACGGCTTCAGTCTTGTAAGGTGTAATGAAATTTCGTATGATATCTTTCAGGCATTCTTTGCGGCTCCAACTCCATCGACGCACCATTATTTCATTTTCCTCAGGCTGAGTTCGCTGAAGAGACTTTGTAAAAATGTGCAAGGAATGATGAACACGTGGTATCGCATCCTTAGCCGCCATGATGGTCTTGTGGTTATTGTGCTTGAAGGGTTATTCGCAGGTCACGGGATGAAATCCTGGCCGTCGAGGCTGCATTTTTGCTGGAGGTGAAAATCACTGAGGCTCGTGTGCCTTTGGTGCATGTTAAAAACTCCAGGTGGTCTAAATTATCGGAGCTTTCCACTACGGCGTCTTTCCACAACGACGTCTTTTGTGGGTAGTTTTAAACCTGCATATATCGTTATTGTATCCGGCATTTTTCTTCTCTGTATCATGCCAGGTTATTGGCAATGAAAATTGGTTCACCAATGTTAGCGACAAAAGCCACCCAGTTTTGTCAATAAAATACGATAACAAGGCAAAATGGCCACTTTCGCTGAACCGTGCCGAGCACGCGCGTGAGCTAGAAAAAATATTGATTGTCAGTCAAGCGTACCTTGCTAGTGCTGCATACAATATCGTTTAGAATACACTTGTATTTTACGTTCTTTGGTCCAACTGAGAGACGCTATATGCTTAGGAAAGCGGGAATCACCATCCGAGTTCGTGAAAATTTTGTACAGTTGGAAAAAATTGTGCACTCCGGAATGCTGTCGGCAATGAATGTTCCGTACCTGTTCCGTACCGTATTTTTCGAACTGTTCCGTACCTGTTGGCTTGGGAAAAGAATTACTTCGTAACTCTTACGTTACCATGCCTATTGAAATCCAGCACCGGTGATGAACACTTATGATAGTCAATTTTGGCATGGTGAATTTATTTTTTCGTGCACTCAGCACTTTCTAGTTGTTAGCTCAGCCACTCGATTTCAGAATCTATTTGGATTCACCTATTTCGGTAGCATAGTGATTTTTTACAGACCTTTGCGCTTAGCCATGTGTGTGTGTTGTCGGGAAAATTTTCATGCTGCTGGTGGCGAAAGGTGACGTTGAAAGAAACCTGACTAGGCCTCCAGTACCATAGACGCACTCAGTAACATCAAAGTTTTGTAATAAAAAATATTTGCGAATCAAATGTAAAATTAACGTGTTAGCTTCGCCTTAGGACAGTGTTTAGCAGTAATAATTGCCGAAATTTACGCCCGCTATTCAGTGGAGAGCTGTTGCTAAACGTCAGGGAAAGGTTATTCCACAAAAAATAATTGCGAAGGTCCGCCGCATGTGTAAAGTGTGGAGGTGACCCTCTCGGTCATTCTCCGGTAGCTTTGATTTTACTTGAATCGTTATGTCATAAACATGGCGGCGTCTAGTGTCACTAGGCACTTTCAGCTGACTGATATTGCGCTCCATTCCCCGTTCCGCTCAAACGCTCATCGTTAGCAGAGTGCAACGCACGCTTTCGCCTTTAGCCAACCGTTGTTTGGTCTACGCAATCGCTACGTCACCGGTGCATGAAAGTTGTTGTAAAGAAAAATAAAATTTGTTCTTATCTTGTTGCAAGATAGTAAATGCTGTTTTAAAAAAGTGTAAAATTATTTACTGTTTGACGCACGACCATTTTTTTTAATTTTCTCTCACCTTCACTTGGAGCTCGACTACAATCGAAGCCTTCAAGGCAGCTCAAGTGCGTTTCAAACGCCCTGCCCTCAGGTAGCACGTTCACCGCGTTGCCTTGTGGTCAATCAAACTAAAGAGCTTTTGTAAATATGTGAAAGAGTGGCTGCGTTTAAAAACAAAGTTGATACGACTGTTACGCAAAATCGTTTACCATCATACATTCGCGAAATCCCTTTGACGGAACTACCAAAGAAGCATCTCGAGACGCTCCACTGTAGTCAGAAGTGTCAGCTCAAAATTGTTTCGTGGAACTTCATCCCAAATGTTCAAATTCTTGAAGGGATTGGCTGCGACGACTTCTCGGGTGAGACACAGATCCTTTTGTGTCCTAAATGCCTTCGGGGCTTGCGTGTTTGCCGAACAACCACTGCGTTTTCCGAGCAGTGCGGACTCACAGCACAGGAGGCCGCCATGTTGGTCGTTTTTTTCTTCACGTCATCTTATGCTTGTTACGACGGTCGATACGCTTACACGCTCAGCGCCTGACCTTCTAGCGCAACCACCGACTGGCTCAGTGGAGTGGGAGGCAAAATACGGTCAGCTCAAAGTGCGTACTAGTCGTTCCTAAGGCGTCATCGTAACACATGCATGGGTGCGCACCTGAACTGCGAAAAACACGCACTGCTCGAGACTGTCTCGCACCAAACCTGAATTGAGTGAGAACGAGCCTAGCGTCCGATGATGACAGCACCTCAGCTTCAAGTTTTATCATTACGATGTTCTGTGTCAAACTGAGACATCCGCAGCCATTCACAGGTTGTTTTGTTTGCAGCTTAAAGTTTTGTTCTCCACAGCAAGTGCATAGCTGCTGACCTTTCTGCAGAATCTTACTGCTGTTCTGGTTACGTGTGAGGTCCACACGTCACTGGGGCACGGTGTGCTAGCGCCAGCTGCAGAACTTCTCTTCACGACAGGAAGGCCATCGGGGCACATCTTGGCCCCAACTATGGAGCTGCGCGAAACGTTCTAGAATTGAGCCTGATATGGGTCTTTTTTATTACGATGTGCAAAAGTGCAAAGAAATACGTCTCGATACATCAGAATGCCAACCTATGTGGAGTGGAGAGGCTCAAGGAATGACGTGACGACAAACGAATTAGCAAAGTTCATTGGACATCTGATTTATAGAGGCATTACTTATATCAGGGGTATCCATACATATTCGAACATCTGCAGGCTCTTATTGAAAACGAAAAACGAAGCAAAAATTTATCGTGAAAAGTGTACGAGTTCACTTGTGTCTTACGCAAAATGAAGCAATGCTTCCCCACATGGCACGAGCAATGAAGGAGTACCTCAGTTGTGATTTTCTTCGTCTATGTGAATAGAAACATTCTGTACAACATTCATTATTTTATACTGTTTTTGGGTCATTTGTCATTATTATGTATATAATCTGAGCTTTCTTTGTGTAAATATTTTTTCGTATGTACTGTTTTATAGCAATGTTTACCAACTGGAAACCACAAATCACACACTTGTCGCATTTTTATTCATTCTAAAATGTTTTTCTTGCCCTACAGCGTGTATTTTTTAGAGCCAAATTTGGCGCGCTGCAATGAATGCTGGGGTACTTTGCAAACTGGCAAAAGCTGTGTTCCAGAGACATCTGAAAAAAAAAAAAGACATTTTCGCGTGGTAACGAAAAAGTTAGGTACAATACAAGAAGGCGCAAGTACGGCAGAGATGCGAAAGGTGCCTGCCTCTTTATAGCAACATATATGTTTTGTTTAGTACAGGGACAGGCTTTTGGCGTTTTATTCATTTGAGTTCATTTTACGAAGCCCAATTTCAAGCGTAATACGTAAGACTTGGGGAGAATAAGAATTTTTCCGAGACGTTAGAAAGTAGAGTAATAAATTTCAAGCACACGGAACAATCGCATTGCAATACTCCAAAGAAAAGTAAACAAGATTTCACCAGCAATTTTCTATCATTCGCTCAGTCATTGCTGTAGGTACATCGTCATGCCCTGAAATGCGGGTGACACATTATTGACTAACAAGCTAAAGCTTTTGCAACAACTATCCTCATCATTGCGTTTTTTTTGTAGTACTTACTAGAAATTCTTTTGTCGAGCATCTTGCCCAGTAGTTTGGCGTTGTTTTTCTTAAATTACAAGTGCGAACTCTGGCCGGTCGAAATTTTCAAAGCCCTGCACTATGACGCCTCAGATAATCGTATTGCGGTTTCACGACGTTAAATCCAACATATCAATCAATCAGTCAATCAATCAATCAATTAAGCGAATTCTGGCCATATTTAGCGGAACATAGAGAAAGAATACGGTGATTGACAACACGATCATGCGCGAAGTGCTTTTTGCCTAGTTTGCTCCTGCACATTCCGCAAAGTTCTTATTTTGCGTTATTGCGTTATTGCTTAATTGCCCGCATTGTGCGGGCAATAACGTAACAAAAACGTTAGAGTGCAGAGTCTCTGTTTCGGGCTGCCTTAGACAAAGCTTTAAATAAAAAAAACATTTGCAATTTCCCACAAAGATTGATACTTATGCTCGTAGCATAATTGTACTGAATTCTGAAAAATATTCTTCAGGACGTTACTACAAGGCAGGCGAAAGTCCGAACCGTTGATATAACTTTGCACATACAGACATCATCAAATACATCATTTACAGCTCACAAAATCTGAGACCGCCTCGCGAGGGGTGCTGAACGCTAATATTTCACTCACACGTTGGTTGATTGTCACTACCAGTCAACGCTATGTGCAATCTCGGGTCGTAGGTACTTTTTACGTGTTTTCTTTTCTCAAGTAGCCACGTGCGTACCTCACTGCGTACTTGGTGAGGGATGGAGGCGGCTCCGTTCTGCAATAAAAACACCTGCTATCTTTTACACCAAGCAGTCGGAACACACCGTTTGTGCTTGCCCTCGCGGCACTATTTTGGCGTTGCACATGTTATTGCGTCGGTCAAACGTTACGGAATGCGTCATTGGCCGGTGTGGTGATTTGTTGTTTGTGCCTCGCAGACGTCTGCGACAGATTTGACTGCTGGGCACGCCGTGCTCCCACTTGTCACCTGACTGCTGAGCTCTCACGTGCCATGATGGCACATCACACGGAGCTCGCCTGCGTTCTCTATGCTCTCCGGGAGTCTTAGCTGCGGCAAGCTTCCCTACCTACAAGGTAAGAGGGTCATTTTGCAGTTGTATCATTTTTTTATTCGGCTCTGACTTTCACGATGCAAGTCAGCATAAAACTCCTCACTAAGAATAAACTAGCCTGTTCTTGACCTAAGACTATGCATTGCCGTGTACACCTCATTCCATCCGCGTCGTATATCGGTATTGAAGCTGTAATAACTAATAGGCTTTTTCTCTTTACAGCAATCCTTGAAAGTTTTCTGTCTCGTCTAGAAGAGGAAAACGTTGGGGGAACCCACCGTAAACTATGCATACAAGTTGAAGACAATATTCACAGTCTCTTCCTAGGGCGCAGTTCAAATACTTACCATCGTATCCGCAAACCTAACTTAACCTTATCCTTATGACTTAAGTCAACCTTAGCCTTAAGTCCTTCCTTAAAACCTACCTTGCACTTATCGCGATACTTTCCTCGTACTTGAGTAAGGCTTGGTTAAAGTAGCCCTTGACCTACCTTAGGGCTTCCTTAAAAAACATGATAGGGGAATACAACTTTGCGTATTCTGTTTATTATGTGGGCCGCAATGAAGAAATGTTAAACGGCACAGCGTACGCGTACACGTCAACGCCGCGGCGAGTGCTCAGCGATCGACGGAACCTGGTTGAGACCTGTACGACGAGCAGGAGTTTTTGTGCCGCCCCCGCTTTTGTGCCGACACACACGCACACGCACACACACACGCACACACACACACGCACACACACGCGCACACACGCGCACAAAAAAGCCCGGCCTGCGTGGTAGGCGCAGCACAGTCACAGCAAAAACTAGAAGAGCGACCTTTCATAGCCTTTTCAAAACACTCATTAGGTAAATACTGCAAGCACACTTGCTTGGTACCCACGAGTGCCTTAATATTGGTTGGTACATGCATGCCAGATGAGTAGCGGGAAACAAAAGCAGTTTATTCAGTAATGCAGCCGAGTATATAAGGAAGCTTGTGATAAGCGGATCAAGTGTTCCACATGCGCGTTGGTTGCCGTGCAAGCGTGACTTGCTTGCACTCTACTAAATCTTACCTTCTTTGGAGAAAAAAAGGGAGGCATAACACACACACAAAAAAACAAGCGTTGTAGAAATTTTTTGTTTGCAAACATGGATAGCCTTGCTATTTGTGACGTTCTGGCAATGGATAACGTTACAGCTCTCGGCGTATGCGCTCACTTCGTCGAAGGACCTGAGTTGAGTCTGATAGTGCTGCTTGGTTTTCTGCTGGGAACTCGCGGGCAGGCGACAAGATCGCTGTGGTCCTAAGATGTTCTCTTGTGCGGCGTAGCTGCTGCCCATTGTCTGTAGTCACCACGTAGGATCGCGTGGGCCCCGCAGGACCGACCACTATGGCTGGAGCCCACGTTCTGCTGCGTGTGTCATATACGGACACTCGGTTTCCGCTATGAAGGTCTGGCTGACTTCTTGTAGTTCTGTTGTAGTAGAAGCACTGTTTATGTCGCATTTCTTGCAGTCGCTGATGAACAGTTTCTGTGGAAACCGTCTTCGGTTCCAAGTGACAGTTGAGGACCGGGAGTTGGCTTCGGGTGTGACGTCCCATGAGCATTCGAACTGGCAATTGCAGCCATTTGTCCCTCGGAGTATTCCGCCATTCCAGCAACGCCCTCTAATAATAAAGGGTGGAAAACGGGCACTTGTTTAACAGAGTCTTAGCTTCCTGAACAGCGCTTTCTGCTAAGCCGTTGACACGCGGGTAGTATGGGCTAGACGTGATGTGGTTGATATTAAATTTGCTCGTAAAAGCGTGGAAGTTCGTGCTGTTGAAAGGCGGACCATTGTCACTGCACAGCTTCGCTGGATTGCCATGCGTCGCAAAGATTTCTGCACTTTCTTTGATTACTGCAGCAGTGGTGGCATGACTAAGCTTGCAAATCTCAAAGAAAAATGAGTAAGGGTCAACGATTATGAAGTATTCATTGCCTTCGTGGTGAAAAAGATCCACCCCGACAACTTGCCATGGCAGAGTTGGTAACTCGGGGCTGCTCATGGGGAGCCTTGCATTTCTTTTTTTTTGTTTTTGTCGCAAACAGCACATGTCTTCGCTACATCTGAAATATTAGCATTCATGCTTGGCCAGTACATTACCTGTCGTACTCTTGCCTTCATTTTATCTTCGCCACAATGTGCAGCGTGGAGCAGGCCCAGAACATCTCTGCGCTTTGCTGGCGGAATGACAAGCTTGTTATTTCTGAGAAGCAGCCCGTCCTCGACATGGAGCTCATTGAAGCTTCCGGGATGTGGATGATTCCGGAAGCTCCAGTATGGCTTTAAGGCATCCGGCAGCTGCTGCTTGCTTTCGGGCCACTCTGTACTTGCGTAGCGGCAGAGCTCGGTCATGAGTGTGTCCTTCTCGGTCTCTGCTGTCATGCTGAGAAGCTGCTGATCTGAAACAGGTAACGAAGAAACAGCGTTGACTTGAAATTGTTCTGTTTCATCCACCAGCTCTGTTTTGCGAGAAAAATGTGAAAGTGCGTCGGTCAAAGACAGTTCTTTTCCCGGTTTGTATGTCATGGCAATGGGAAATCTTTGTAGCACGAGGCGCATGCGCTGAAGACGAAGAGGGCAATCGCAGAGTGGTTTCTTGAAAATTGATTCAAGCGGCCGATGGTCGGATTCAACTGTGACTAATGGCTGTCCGAGTATGTAGTCCTTGAACTTCATACAGCCATAAACTATGGCTAGGGTTTCTTTTTCGATTTGTGCATATTTCTGCTGCGTGGCCGTTAAAGAGCGGGAAGAATAGGCTATCGGGTGGTCATCTTGTAGGATGACTGCGCCGATGCCATACTGACTCGCGTCAACAGACAATTTCACGGCTTTGGACTGGTCAAAGTAGGCTAGTACTGGCGCTGTAGCAAGACTAGCTCGCAACTTTTGGAAACTGTTTTCCTGCGCTTCTGTCCACGTCCATGCGACGTCCTTCTTAAGTAGCTCTCGCATATGCGCGGAGGCAACAGACAGGTTCGGGATGAAACGCGATACAAAGTTGACCATTCCAAGGAATATTTGAAGCTCCTTACGGTTTTTCGGCGCAGGTACTTGAATGGTCTCTCGTACTCTGTCTGAATCCAATGAGAGTCCTTCTACAGTGAGGAGGTGGCCCATGGAACGTACACTGGACTGCGAAAATTGGCACTTCTTTCTGTTGAGCCTTGAATTGCATTCTCTGCAGCGTTCAAGCAAGGCGGTGAGGTTTTTGTCATGCTCCTGCCTCGTCTTTCCCCAGACAAATATATCATCAATCACGACCGCTACGCCAGCCAAATTTCCAGCCACTTCATGCATGGCACGTTGAAAACCCTCTGGTGCCGATGTGATGCCGAATGGCATGCGTAGAAACCTGTACCTTTCAAACGGTGTGCTCATAGTGCACGCAAGCGAACTTTGTTCGTCAAGGGTTATTTGCCAAAAGCCGGAAGCAGCATCGAGCGTGGAAAATGATTAGGCTCCTTGCAGCCGCAGCAGTACGTCGTCCAAACTCGGCATATGGTAATGCCCTCGCGAAATCGCCTTGTTTAAATCTGAGGGATCCAAACATACGCGTACCTTCCCATTCTTTTACGATCAAGTGGCTGGACCACACGCACGGTTCTTTCACCTTTGTGATGACGCCGTCGCGTCCCATCTCGTCTAGCTTTGCTTTTACTGGTTCTTGAAGGGTGGTGGCAATTCTCCTTGCGGGTTTGATGGTTGGTGGTACATCGGGTTTAAGCTGCAGGTGATAAGTGAAGCCTTGAAGTTGTCCTAGGCTCTGGAAAGTATCATCAAAGCCGGATACCAACGTGTCAGACACTTCGACGTTAACTGCATCTATGCGTTTTATTAGGCCCAGTCTCTCAGCGACTTCACCACTTAGTGTAACTGGCGCCTCTTGAGTGACAACAAAAAATGTAACCTTGGTGCTCTGCGTGCTGCTAGAGACAGCAAGCTTTATCTTTCCGATTGCTTTTTGTGTGTGACCGAAAAAAGTACGCAAGGTAGCGAAACTGTTTTGCGCAGGAACTACTAATAACTTTCTAAAGACAGATTCTGGTATGACACAATAGTTCGCTCCCGTGTCTATTTTGCACCTGATCATAGCACCGGCTACATCCAACGTCACCACCCAGTGCTCATCATTCTTCATCGCGTGAACTTCCAACGTTTGCAGGAAGAATTCTTCGTCATCGGTTATTTCTACATGTCGTATTTGTCGTCCTTCTGACCGCGTTTCCATGCTTTGAGTGCGACACACGCTTGCAAAATGATTTCGACCGTTACACTTCTTGCAATATTTCCCCATTGCCGGACATCTTCGAGATCTGTGATCTTGCAAGCCACATTTAGGGCAGGGGGCGGTTTTTTCTTGTACCACGTCAATGCTTTTTTCAGATTCAAAAGAAGTGCTGCCTCGAATTTCAGCGACCTGTTCTTTACTCTGTTCTTTAGCACGGCAAATCTCAACCGTTTTGGCAAAGAGAGGAATTATCATGGATAAGTCTCTGCTGAAGTTCCTTGTCTCGTATCCCAAGGATTATTCTACTGCGTAGAAGCCTATCTTCAAGCTCCCCGAATTCGCACAGTGCTGCTATAATCCTGAGCTCTGTTTTCCAATTATTAAACGACTCGCCTTCTCGCTGGTTTCTGGAACCAAACCTGAACTTGTTGAAGTTGAGGTTTGTAACTGGTTTGTAGTGGTCTTCGAACTTCCGGGTTAGGACATTCAGATCTTTCTTGTCTTCCTCCTTTTCAAATTTAAAGGTTCTAAAAACCCACCTTGCCTCTTCGCCAATGGTCATGAGAAATGTAGCGGCTTGAACATCTTGCGGTTGTGCCTTCAGATTCGTTGCTATTGCGAAAAGTTCGAACTCACTTTTCCAGATGCTCCAGTTATGGTAAACGTCGCCAGTGGTGTCGAGCGGTTTGGGGGGTGGTAGCAGTGTCGAACTCATAGTTGCGTCGGCAGTTCTGGGTGATCCGGACTTGTCTCGCGGGCTTGGGCGTGAAGGACGCTCGTCCCGTACTGTCTCCGTTAAGGCTGTGGTTACATAGAAAAGCTTGCTGCACGGCAGAAACTGCCGTGCCCACTTCTGATACCATGTATGCCAGACGAGTATAGCAGGGAACAAAAGCAGTTTATTCAGTAATGCAGCCGAGTATATAAGGATGCTTGTGATAAGCGGATCCAGTGTTGCACATGCGCGTTGGTTGCCGTGGAAGCGTGACTTGCTTGCACTCTACTACAGTACCCACTATGGCAATAATAATAATCTTTTGGGTAGAGGCCGGCATTCGCTATGCTATTTTTTTGTCATTCTCCTGACAAGCGTCGTATTCGCTAAACACTTGCATGGAATTTCGTGCCAATTTCCCATGCAGTGGCTGACGAAGATGAGGAATCGTGGCTTAAGTGGTTATGCACCTAAGTTATTCGATTGATATGTGGGGTTTAAGGTCCCAAAACCACCATATGATTATGAGAAACGCCGTAGTGGAGGGATCCGAAAATTTCGACCACCTGGGGTTCTTTAACGTGCACCCAAATCTAAGCACACGGGCCTACAACATTTCCGCCTCCATCGGAAATGCAGCCGCCGCAGCCGGGATTCGAACCCGCGACCTGCGGGTCAGCAGCCGAGTACCTTAGCCACTAGACCACCGCGGCGGGGCACCTAAGGTATTCGGGGAACAAGGACAAGCTTTTGTGATGGTTTGGAGCATTGGTCGGCCCACTCAACACGCTATGCGCACTGTGCGATAACTGATTGTTTTTCTCTGTTGTAAAACGCTTTATAAGACGTAATAAAGCGATTGATTTCCTGACATCAAGCCTGCCTTCCTGCACCCGGGGGACCCGGGTTCGAGCCCCACGGTGCCATTGGTGCTAGGTCATGTCTGCTTAAGGCAAGTTTGACAACAAGTTACAAGTACAGGCGTAACTCAGCGGTAGAATATAGGGCTGCCACCAAGCAAACCAGGGTTCAAGGCTCACTGTGTCAGTGGTGCAATGCTTTTTTGTTCTAATTTCGCGCGATGTGGTTACGGAGATCGGCGGCGGCGGCGGACAACAACTGTGCGTGACCCGAAAAGTGATCTTAACGGATTTCGCTGTAAAAGTGCCGCGAAGAATGTTTCTGCGGGAAAATATCCACAGTCATGGGTTCGTTGTGCCCCGTCTCATGCAGCTGCCCATCGCATCGCGCTTCTATGGAGTTGGCACATCTTAACTTGGGAGCGACGGCCTTGTCACTGGTTCGTAGCCGCCCGTGTCACGAGTATACAGCCCAGCGGATACCTGCTTTGGTCGCAAAAACACTTTTTCCCGTACCTGTAAACTTCTCGAGGTGGCACAAACACTTCTCTAGTTGTTTGATCCGCTGTTCACGGATGCATATTGTGTCGGCTGTGGAATTAAATCGCGAGCTGCTTCCACGTTTTTCGTTCTCTTTGAAGTCACGCAGCATCCGTCTTGATAATTGTTCACAAAATTTGTCAGGACTTAGCCACTTCGTCGGTGAATTTCACCTCAGTGCACCGCCCCGCAATAAATGCAACTTCGTAAAGAATGCTGTAAACTGCTCAAACTACATTAATCCAGTGAAATAAAAAAGTGAGAGAAAACAGCAAACGTTGAAGAACCCAAAAACACCACCGAACACAATTAAACCATACAAGACGTCGAAATAACAAAACGACTTGTGTCGACGAGAGTTACGGAAAAGTGGACAGATGAAAAACGTGTATTTCACCGAAAGCTGCCGGTGCTTAAACAGACAACGCTACTGTTTACGTTTGGCTGCTTTTGTGCATACTGTTCTTGGTTTCTTGCAGTAGAAGTAATAATTTTGTAGCAAAAACTTACCTACTGTGATGAGTGAAGAAAATGACAACGACGGAAGTGCGGGGCAAGGCGCGTGTAATGTGCGCGTGAGTGTCAGCGAATCAGCTGATGACCTGTGGTGGCCCATAGAGGTGGCGTGCCACGATTGGGCCACGGGCGACCATCACGTGGCAGTGGGCTTTGTGGCTGGGGACGAGCCGAAGCAGCGGCAGACGGGAGACAGCGGGCCTAAGCGTCGGACGCAGGCGATCCAGGTTCCGGCGAGGGAACGCGGCCGTGCACGCTAATGCCGTCCAACTACCAGCTGGGGTGGCGTTGCCGGCACGAGTACTGCATCTCGGGGCACGGCCTGGCCTGCTGTTCTCTTCCTTGCCGAGAGCATCGCGGATCTCGGCGAGGCGTCTCCACGGTCAGCCGTTCGACACAGCGATTAACGTGGCCTGGCTAATGGTCACGGTCGCGTCGAGCATCACGTCTCGGCGCACGCTCTTCGCTGGACGGGCTGGCCATGCCCCGCATGGAGCATCGCGTCTCCGATGCGGGTTGACTGCTCCGTGGCCGCACCCATGCCATCAAGCGCCGGTGTCACCAGAGCGTCGCACTTCGGCAAGAGACGAGCGAGATGTTCTGCCGGGCGAGACGCGGGAGTGCGCACAGAGAAGCACGGAGCCGGGCGAGGTTCAGGGTGGCCGAGGATCCAGGTGCCAGGGGAGTTCTGGCTGAATCGAGGATCGCCGAGCGGTGCCGAGCCATACCGAGCGACGCGTCAGACTCGGACGTGGGCCGCGAGCTCATGAGCTGCAGTGTGCACCCGAGGCTACCTGGCGGTGCCCTGGCCAAGAAGAAGGAACGTGCGAAAAGAGAGCTCGAGGGTTGAGGCCACGAAGGCAGACGAAGGAGTGCGCCGCTCGAGAGGACGAGTTCCTGGGAGCGTTCCTGAGCCGTACGTGGGACCCGTACGTGTCGGGCAGGTCGAGCACCGGTGTGTCCGGTCGAGGTCGAGTCCGTTGGCCTGTACAAGGTCCAAGGACGGGGCCTGCTGAACGGCTCCTGCCTGGGTGAAATGGCCGGGAGCAGGTTCGTGGGCGAGGCCTACCGGGCGTGGTCCTCGGGAGCCATGGCCTGATCCTGGACCTCCAGAGTTGCGACCCTGACTGCTGGGTTGGCCGCGACGTCCGACTCAACGGCGCTGCACACGGTAGCGTATCCGTGCGTCGTCAGCCGTTCCACCCATGCCATGAAATAAAAAGTTCATGCTAATCCTTTCTCGTCCGCTATCAACAAACATAGTGACGAACGGTCTTTAATCATTACAATAAATGGCGAGCCTGCCAGGATTAAGCTCTCGCGTTACATCTGAGAGCCTCACGTTGTTTGTGTGTGGTGGACGAGAATGGACGACAAGAGAAAGCTAGTTGAGCTAGGGAAGGAGCTGGGGCTGAGTGGAGAGGCTTTGCTGGCATGGGTTAGCGCGGAGGAAAAAGAATTGAGGGACCAGAGAGCTCGGAAACGAGGCCCGAGGCCGCGCTGGTCCAGGCATCTCCGCCACCACTGCTAGAGAGTCGTGAGTCTACGGGACTGTTCTTCCTCATCACTGTGTATTGTGAGAAAAGTTGTTTGACTGAAACAACTTTCTTGTGCGGGGGGTTATTGTGATGAGTGAAGAAAACGACAACGACGGAAGTGCGGGGCAAGGCGCGTGTAATGTGCGCGTGAGTGTCAGCGAATCAGCTGATGACCTGTGGTGGCCCATAGAGGTGGCGTGCCACGATTGGGCCACGGGCGACCATCACGTGGCAGTGGGCTTTGTGGCTGGGGACGAGCCGAAGCAGCGGCAGACGGGAGACAGCGGGCCTAAGCGTCGGACGCAGGCGATCCAGGTTCCGGCGAGGGAACGCGGCCGTGCACGCTAATGCCGTCCAACTACCAGCTGGGGCGGCGTTGCCGGCACGAGTACTGCATCTCGGGGCACGGCCTGGCCTGCTGTTCTCTTCCTTGCCGAGAGCATCGCGGATCTCGGCGAGGCGTCTCCACGGTCAGCCGTTCGACACAGCGATTAACGTGGCCTGGCTAATGGTCACGGTTGCGTCGAGCATCGCGTCTCGGCGCACGCTCTTCGCTGGACGGGCTGGCCATGCCCCGCATGGAGCATCGCGTCTCCGATGCGGGTTGATTGCTCCGTGGCCGCACCCATGCCATCAAGCGCCGGTGTCACCAGAGCGTCGCACTTCGGCAAGAGACGAGCGAGATGTTCTGCCGGGCGATACGCGGGAGTGCGCACAGAGAAGCACGGAGCCGGGCGAGGTTCAGGGTGGCCGATGATCGAGGTGCCAGGGGAGTTCTGGCTGAATCGAGGATCGCCGAGCGGTGCCGAGCCATACCGAGAGACGCGTCAGACTCGGACGTGGGCCGCGAGCTCATGAGCTGCAGTGTGCACCCGAGGGTACCTGGCGGTGCCCTGGCCAAGAAGGAACGTGCGGAAAAGAGAGCTCGAGGGTTGAGGCCACGAAGGCAGACGAAGCAGTGCGCCGCTCGAGAGGACGAGTTCCTGGGAGCGTTCCTGAGCCGGACGTGGGACCCGTACGTGTCGGCCAGGTCGAGCTCCGGTGTGTCCGGTCGAGGTCGAGTCCGTTGGCCTGTACAAGGTCCAAGGACGGGGCCTGCTGAACGGCTCCTGCCTGGGTGAAATGGCCGGGAGCAGGTTCGTGGGCGAGGCCTACCGGGCGTGGTCCTCGGGAGCCATGGCCTGATCCTGGACCTCCGGAGTTGCGACCCTGACTGCTGGGTTGGCCGCGACGTCCGACTCAACGGCGCTGCACACGGTAGCGTACCCGTGCGTCGTCAGCCGTTCCACCCATGCCATGAAATAAAAAGTTCATGTTAATCCTTTCTCGTCCGCTATCAACAAACATAGTGACGAACGGTCTTTAACCATTACACCTACCCTCACTCCCAGGGCCTGTACTTGACAAAATAAGGGCGCGTTTTATAAAGTGCCCTTATGACAGAATAAGGAAAAGTTTCTGAAACGCACCTTGTACTTTTTTGTACTTATACTTTTCTCGTCCTTTTGTAGGTAGTCTAACCGCCACATGTAAAGGTCGGTTTATGAATAGAGTGGGTAATGATTGAAATCTTTTCGAACTGTGCTATGCACCCATTACGTGGCCTTAAGGGTGCAGTAGCATGTGTGTTTTTTTTGTAGAGAGTCACTGGCTTTAAACTAGAAATTCTTTATAAAAAATAATGTTTTGACGCTCGATGGCAATGTACGCTTCTCCTGCGCATTATTACGGCAGCATTTCAGGTTGTTTTGTGAGACATGTACACAGCACCACGTGCGGGTTTGTAAAGCATGAAAGTTACTTTCATTGCATTTCCAAGCAAAGGAAGTTATTTTTCCTGCATTCACAAAGAAAGGCGTGGCTATGTAGGAGAGCACCCGCTTGTCCCGGAAAGGACACGAGCTCGATTCCCAAGCAGACCCATAAGTTTTTATTTGTCACTTTATTTGCATCTTTCTCGATTTTCCGGTCAGGCTGGCCGACTTTATGGTCACGCAAAGAAAATATTTTTTCGCTCACAACCACCTACGCCGGAATTTAAGCGAAACGAGCTCTTCAACGCTATCGCGATAAAAATCATTTAATGTGCTGATGCAAGTGTAGCACATGGATGGATGGATGGATGGATGGATGAATGGATGGATGGACGGACGGACGGATGGATGGATGGATGGTTCGATGGATGGATGGATGGATGGATGGATGGATGGATGGATGGATGGATGAATGGATGGATCCGGCTGTGCCTTTTAGATCGGATGGTGGCTCAAGCCACCTGGCTATGAAATTGAGTACTATCACTGTGTGGTGAAGGATTGAATTTCACTCGCGCCTCGATTGTAGCCACCAATCAGTTGGCCTACACCAGGTTATCTCTACCCGTTATAATCTATTTTGCCTTCGCTGTCCCTAAACCCGAATGCTTTGACATAATAAGCGTTCATACTGCCACCTTGCGTTCAGAGCCTGCATGCCTTGTTCAACCGAAAAGGTGAAGACCACGATGTGTAGGAGCGCTAGACGTTCGTTCGTGTGTGGTATTCCTGCTTTGCTGCTCGTAGGCGCACGGTGCACAGATTACCCAGCAACTCCACCATTGCATCACTCACTAGAGTTGGCTCCGCGGGGTTTGTCTAGTGGTTATGGCTCTCTATTGCTATCCCGAAAGCCGCGGGATGGAATCCCGGAGGTGGCGTCTGCAGTTTCGGTGTGGGTAAAAATTTTTTGACGCCCGTGTACTTCGAATTTGGTTACGGTAAATGTACGATTGTGTTACGCTGGAAGCTTTCCTAAGAGAATATTTCAACCAAACACGGTGTGAAACATGTAATTCCCAAAACCGGTTTCTTAATTTGTAAACACAGTTAGAAAGAAAAAGCTTTCAGGATTCGGCTTCCGCAATACTTCTGCACTCACGTGACTGTGCGGTAAAAACAGATATTAGAAACAGATATTGAGCCGCGGTGCTACGCAATCCCTTGTTTAAGCATAAATATGAAGCGCCCGTGTTTTATATCTGCTAAATATGCCGCACCTTTCATTCTTCTGTCTCTTCGCTTCACACAAAAAAGGGAACTTTAGAATAGCCCACGCAAAGCATGCTACTGCGCATCGGTCATACGCTGTGTTCTTGCGGGCCTTCGTTCAATCACAGAAATAGCAGTTGGCCGTGCCGAACGCTACCACTGCGTACACCATTTTAAAACTGCCTATTGTATTGATGACTTTTAATTTTAGCTTAGATCTTCGCACTAAAAGCTGATCGGTTGAAAGTATTACATGCTCTACATCTGCGTAACAAAGAAACACGGAAGTAATACGATGTCCGCCGCAGTGGCGTTGCGGTTGCAGTTCTCGGCTGCTGACGAGAAGGTCCCAGGTCTGATCTAGGCAGAGGTGGTCGCATTCCAGTGGCGGCGAAATGCCAGTGTGCTGTGCTATGTAAAAGCATGTTAAAGAAGATCAGATGGTCATAATCTGTGGAGTGCTGCACCATGGCGTCTCTTAAACATATCTTAGTTTTCGGGTGGACTTGTGATATCATCAAAAGAATGCGTTGCGTTCTTTATTTCTGCTCTCTCTACTAACCTTTGCTGTAGTTATTGTCGTCGTAAATATGTCAATTGTTCTTTCTCGGCACCCCAGCCGTACTGTAGCGTGGCGTCATCGTTACCTCAATTATGTCACAAAAGAAGCTGCTGTTGAAACATGCAATATCGCGGATACGATAGCAATGTGATGGTGATGTATCAATTTTTTTTGGTGGAACGTACAGTGTAGTAATACTATTTGTCTGGCACATTTTCCAGTGGACGAATCTGTGTTGTCTCTTCACTAGCACATTCATATAAAAAATTATGGACTAGAGCCTCGAAGGGAACCCTGATGGGATGCGAAGGAGCAGCGGTGTGGGCGGCGTTGACCCAATTGAAACGGGCGTCGACGTCGGGGCTGGAAGAACGGTGTGAAGCGAAATTCGTTAGATTGTTTACTATAGTATACATTTGTTTGAAACGCAAAGACACGAGTGGTGGGCTGGGTTTTCGGTTGCCTTCATTGCCGATAAACGCGCTGAAAGAGTGTGTTTCCACTCGACGTGCGGTCGAGCGTTGCGGGTGGTGGAGTGGCTGAAGCGAGGGAGTTCGCGAGCGGGCTGAGAAGCCGGCAGCTGCGGTTGCTGATGAATCCTCCGCCCGATCGTCATGACGTATAGTGGGTGCTGTGCCGTGATGACGTACAATGGTAGCTGGGCCGTGATGACGCAATAAGAATGTGTGATCTGGAACGTGCATTTTTTTGTCATCGGCATCATCGTCATTATAAGCGGTCGCTACGGCGCACGCCAACGCCGGACAACGGACAAGGCTCGACTTTCAGCAGCTTTGATTGATATGTGGGGTTTAACGTCCCAAAACCACTATATGATTTTGAGAGACGCCGTAGTGAAGGGCTCCGGAAATTTACACCACCTGGGGTTCTTTAACGTGCACCCAAATCTGAGCACACGGGCCTACAACATTTCCGCCTCCATCGGAAATGTTTCAGCAGCTTTGCCCCTCCGAATGTTTTATTGCAAAACAGACCCTAGAAATCGACAGCTTCGAATTCTACGCAACGCCGACAACCACCATTTTGCTGTGGCGCCTGGGGCGTCGCGTGCAGCAAGGAGTGATGCCGTCACCTTCTACCACAGTGTCAGCCACAGGAAATCGTTCAGTTTCAGTGCGAAACAGAAATACCCTAAGATATCTCTATTTCGGACCCAGCTGACCACAAAACAATATCGTTCGCCGGAAGGGTGACGCTCGTACAACCAGTTACTTGTTACGTCACGGCATGCGATTGCCGCAGTGTTCACGACTCTCAGGGTGCTCCCGTGTTTGTCAAAATATTCAGTTATCAATTTAGTGCAGACGAAATGCGCTGAAACGTCGTCAGCCCACTAGTGAATGCTAAAGCATTTAGCCACCTTACGCAGACTACGATAAAAATTGTATGTTATGGGCCCTCTAACTCACAATATGCATAGTATAGAGTTGTTGATTATTTTTCACGTTCTGGGCTGGGACAAGGAAACGAAGAAGAAGAAGAGCGCGAGCGAGGGACGCGGGGACGCTCAAGTGACAGCAGAGCGCTTCCGAACGCAGTTAAATAGACAAGTATTTTTTGCCTTATACCTAAAAGACGGAGTTGAGTCTGATCGCAGTGTCTGGAACGCCATCGTCTAAACATTGGCGCCGAAGAACCGGGATTGAAAACCAGGACCCTACGGACGGCTATCAGTCAACTGCAGCGGCATGGAGCGACTGAAGTCGAAGCGGACGTCGCGGCGAGCACAGAACACGAGGATTATAAACGAGGCAAGTGATCTCCTCGCTAACGACTCTGCCTCCTATGACCAGCTCAACTCCATATATGAGAGGCTGAAGGCTAATAACGAAGAGCATAAAAACTTGAACAACGAGATTGAGCCGCATATACCTGACGAGGAGTTCGAGGTCGAGTATAACGCTGTCTTACAATACGAGGACGTTGCTACGCGCATTCTCGCTGAGATTCTGAGCAAGAAAGATCGCATGCTAAGGACATCGACCGGAATTCAAGAAACAGTTTCCCAGACAGTTGTAGCACCATCAGATGGAACTGGAGTTAAATTGCCTAAACTGACAATAGCTCCTTTTTTTGGAGACCTATGCAAGTGGCCCGAATTTTGGGAACAATTTTACCAAATTGTTCATAGTGTAAAGAGGTTTATTGGGCGAACCAAACGGGCAGGTCGGAGATTGGAGATAGCGACAGAACGAGGAAGATGGAGGAGCTCGAGCGCCGCTCTCGTGGTGCCTTACTCTGTGATGATGCTTGCTGTTTCCGTTTGTTATCATCATTCCTTCATTATAATTGCCCCCGTCGAGAAAGATCAAGCCATCCTGGCGATCTAACAAGTAGGAACGAGTGGGTCGAAGTACGGCTTCAAGCGGTCCACGTGAACAATATCGTGTCCACGCCGACGATGGTCACCGGGTGGCGTAAGCGGTTCGATGGCGTAATTGACGGGCGACGTGCGCTCTACCACGCGGTATGGGCCATGGTAATTTGAAAGTAGCTTGGTAGACAAACCAGGTGCACAGGGTGGTACATACAGCCATACAAGGGTTCCAGGGGCGAACTTGGCGGCAGGAGGGTGGTCGTCATCGCGGGCCTTTTTCTGGCGTTGCTGGTCAGCCGTAGTAAACTGCTTCGCTAGTTGGCGGCATTCTTCGGCGTGACGGGCGGCTTCAGACACGGTCGTGCACTCAGATACATCCGGTGCGTATGGCAGCAAAGTGTCAATTGTGTGCGATGGTTGACGTCCGTATAGAAGGTAGAATGGAGAAAAGCCTGTGGTGACTTGGGTAGCGGTGTTGTACGCGTAGGTCGCAAACGGAAGAACCAGGTCCCAGTTCGTTTGGTCAGATGCCACATGCGTCGCGAGCATGTCACCCAGGGTCCGATTAAACCGCTCAGTCAGGCCATTCGTCTGAGGGTGGTAAGCAGTACTCATCCGGTGTACAATATGGCACTGACGGAGAAGTGCTTGGATTACGTCGGATAGAAATACACGGCCCCGGTCACTGAGGAGCTCGCGAGGAGGGCCGTGACGCAACACAAACCGATGGAGGATGAAAGATGCGACGTCCTGAGCGGTCGCCGTAGGAAGAGCAGCGGTTTCGGCGTACCGTGTCAGGTGATCTACAGCAACGATAGCCCACCGGTTACCTGCTGTGGTCAATGGCAGTGGTCCATAAAGGTCGATTCCGACGCGATCGAATGGGCGGTCAGGGCACGCAAGCGGCTGTAGTGGAGCTGCTCCTGCATTCGGTGGCTGTTTTCGTCGCTGACACTCGTGGCAGCCGCGAATAAACTGTCGAACAAAAGTAAACATCCCACGCCAGTAGTACCGCTTCCTTAAACGCTCGTAGGTCTTGAAGACACCGGCGTGAGCGCATTGCGGGTCGGAGTGAAATGATGCACAGATTGTAGAGCGCAGCTTTCGGGGAATAACAAGGAGCCACTTCCTGCCGTCTGGTGAGTAATTGCGCCGGTACAAGAGGCCACCTCGAATGGTGAAGTGCGAAGCCTGGCGTCGCATTGCTCGAGTGATGGGAAGTGTCGGTACCCCAGATAAGACGTCCAGAAGCGAAGTTATCCATGGATCGTCGCGCTGTGCAGAGGTCATTGTGTCGATGTCAAGAGCAGACAGCGCGTGTTCCATAGAAGATATAGAGGCAGCCTCAGTCGACAGTGGTGATCGCGAGAGCGCATCAGCATCAGCATGTTGGCGGCCGGAACGGTACACGACGCGGATGTCATACTCTTGAAGTCGCAGAGCCCAACGAGCAAGGCGACCTGATGGATCCTTCAGCGACGACAACCAACATAAGGCATGATGGTCTGTAACTACAGCAAAGGTGCGGCCATATAAGTATGGGCGAAATTTAACAATTGCCCAAAGTATGGCTAAGCACTCTTTTTCGGTAACACTGTAGTTTACCTCAGCCTTTTTGAGCGTTCTGCTGGCGTAGGCGACGACATACTCAGGGGATCCAGGCTTGCGTTGAGCGAGAACTGCACCGAGACCGACACCGCTGGCGTCTGTATGGATTTCAGTTGCAGCCGTGGGATCATAGTGGCGCAATATAGGCGGTGATGTCAGGAGACGGCGAAGAGTGGTAAATGCGTGATCACATTCGGAAGACCATGATGAGATGTCGTTGGCACTGCTTAAAAGTTGGGTCAAAGGGGCAATTATGGAGGCAAAGTTGCGCACAAACCGACGAAAGTAGGAGCACAATCCTACGAAGCTGCGTAACTGTTTTACAGTCGTTGGTTTGGGGAATTCAGCAACAGCGCGTAGTTTAGCCGGGTCGGGAAGAACACCATCCTTTGATACGACGTGACCGAGAATGGTGAGCGTCCGAGCAGCGAAGTGGCATTTCTTTAGATTCAGTTGGAGCTGCGCATTCTTCAGACACGTGAGGACATGTTTCAGGCGTACAAGGTGTGTTGCGAAATCGGGTGCAAAGACGACGATATCGTCGAGGTAGCAGAGGCATATGTTCCATTTCAAATCCCGCAGAACCGAGTCCATCATGCGCTCGAATGTGGCCGGCGCATTGCAGAGGCCGAAGGGCATGACATTGAACTCATAGAGCCCGTCCGGTGTCACGAATGCTGTTTTTGGACGATCACCATCTGCTAAGGGCACCTGCCAATACCCCGAACGCAAATCTAACGACGAAAAAAACTCGGCACCTTGTAAGCAATCAAGGGCGTCATCAATCCTGGGCAAAGGGTATACGTCTTTGCGAGTGATCTTATTTAAGCGCCTGTAATCAACGCAGAAGCGAATTGCACCATCCTTCTTCTTAACAAGAACGACAGGTGATGCCCATGGACTTTGGGAAGGTCGGATAACGTCGCGCTTGAGCATATCGTCAACGTGTTCGGTGATAACCTGACGTTCTGTGGCGGAAACACGGTATGGTCGCTGTCGTACTGGCGCGTTGGAACCTGTGTCGATGCGGTGGAAAAAACTGGGAGTTCGGCCAAGGGTAGGTTGAGCAACGTCAAAGGATTCACGAAACTGGTAGAGCAGCTGAAGGAGCTCAGAGCGTTCAGATGGCGATAGTCCGTCGGCAATCGATGAATCGAAAAGCTCGCAAGGTGGTATATTGGAAGGGTTGAGGGCACTTATGGCGTCGTAGTCACCGGAACAATCTGGCGGCATGGTAAAAATTTGTTCTTTATCAATGGCATGCACGTGTCCAAGAGATTCACCTTGAAACAGTTCAACGGGATACGGAAGGGGATTGATGAGGCAAAGAGCACTGTTTCCTTCAGAAATAGAGAGGGTTGAATAAGGCAGAAGAAGTGATCTTCGACAAAGGAAGAGGCTTGATGGCTCAAAGAATGCAGCTTCGTTCCTAATGCCGTCACAGAACACGGGGAGCAACACAGCTGCTGTCGGAGGAATTTCAGTGCCTTCTTTGACGACGAGTTTGTGTACGGCGGGCTGAATGCGGCTGGTTGGTTGGTCGTAAAACGGGAAAAGTTCAAGCTCCGATCTTGCACAATCAATAACGGCATGGTTACGCGATAAAAAATCCCATCCAAGTATGATGTCGTGTGAGCATGACGACAGGACAATAAACTCAACAGTGTAGTGGTCATTCGCGATCATCAGTCGGACAGTACAGGCGGCTACAGGCTGAACCGGGTCCCCATTCGCTGTTTGCAAGGACATCATGTTAAGAGGCGTCGTCACTTTACGGAGCTTGCGGCAAAGTTTAGCGTCTATCACGGAAACGGCAGCACCAGTATCCACTAGAGCATATGCTCGAGTACCTTCTACAAAAACTTCGACAATATTCGACGGCAATGTCCGAGGACTTGAGCATTTCGACAGCGCAGTTCTTGCCTCCTGAACTGCGGCGGTTAGTTTCCCTCGTGTTCAGGAGCTGGCCGACGACGCATGGGTGACAGGGAGCGACGACGGGGTGAAGGTGAGCGACCAGACATAGTACGCGGACATTCCCGTGAAGACGAGCTTGACTGAGGGTCAGAATTTTCCAGACGGGATGGAGAAAGGTCCATGAAGCTGTTCTGTGTCCGGGCGTCTGTGTATCCCGGAACGCGACGACGGCAGTAACGGGCGATATGGCCAGGGCCGCCGCACGCAAAACAGATGGGCCGGTTATCGCGCGTTCTCCAAGTATTGGCGACGAGGGGACCAGTCCATGCGGCAGACGGGTGTGTCGAGGCTGTGGTGGCAATGGGAGGAACCCAGGCGGTGGACGGCTGAGTCGGGGCTGAGGTATACGGCAGTCCCTGGAACGACGGGGGGTGGTGTCGCTGCTGCCGCTTTAGTGCCTCAGCGTAAGTAAGAGGCGCGGTGACGGTGGGCTGCTGGAAGGGCACCGGCATAGCCTCGGAAATCTGCTCCTGGACCACATGTCGGAGCATGGGAGCCAATGGTGGTGGGTGTCGCAGTGGCTGTTGGTGCGAGAGCTCCTGGCGTTGAGCAAAAGGCAGCAGAGAAAGCTGCCGAGCCACTTCCTCTCGCACGAAGTCTTTCATTTGTGCGAGAAGGTTTGCCTGGTCAGCCATAGCGTCCAGTGCGGTCACTGGTTGGATTGTCTGGAATGAGCGTCGCGTCTGAGCTCATTGCCTCCGCAATTCATCATAGCTTTGGCACAAAGTCACTACTTCTGCCACAGTGCTTGGAGACTTCGCGAGAAGCATCTGGAAAACGTCATCGTCGACGCCCTTCATAATGTGCTGTATCTTCGCACTCTCGCTCATGGAATCATCGACGCGCCGGCAGAGATCAATCACATCTTCTATATATGATGTGAAAGTTTCACCTCGCTCCTGTGCCCGTGTGCGCAGACGTTGTTCGGCGCGTAGCTTCCGTAAGGCAGGACGACCAAAAACGGCACGTATTGCCTCCTTGAAGGCGGACCAATTCGCGAACTCGGTTTCGTGGTTCGTATACCACAGCTTGGCCACGTCGGTGAGATAAAAATTGACAGTGCCTAGCTTAGCAGCGTCATCCCACCTGTTGGGTCCACTGACTTTCTCGTATGACGACAGCCAGTCCTCGACGTCCTGGTCTTCGGTGCCGGCAAAGATCGGGGGGTCTCGCTGATGAACCGGGCCGGGGCAAGTAGTGGCCGCGAGAGGTATTGTTTGTTGGGCAGCGTCAACTTGCATGGTCGACGGCAGGGTGCGAGATCGGAGTTCCAGGTTGTAGGCGATGTGGTTACCCAGCACGATCCACCAAATGTAAAGAGGTTTATTGGGCGAACCAAATGGGCAGGTCGGAGATTGGAGATAGCGACAGAACGAGGAAGATGGAGGAGCTCGAGCGCCGCTCTCGTGGTGCCTTACTCTGTGATGATGCTTGCTGTTTCCGTTTGTTATCATCATTCCTTCATTATAATAGTAACAATCGCATCACTGCCACGGAGAAGTTTCATTACCTGCGACTGTATCTTAAAGGAGACGCTGCATCAGTAATTGCGGGCCTTCCGACGACAGAAAGTTGCTACAGTGACGCCATCAAAATGCTACAGAAGCGATTTGGGGACAAGACGCGCCTGGAGCAAGAATATTTTGCCAAGCTACGGATGTTAAGCCCTGTCCGTTCATCGACTGACACCAAAGCGCTACGCAGCTTGTACGACCAAGTTCTCGTGAACATCCGAGGCTTAGAGACTTTGGGTGTGCACAAGTCGTCATTTTCGTCAATGCTCTGCGACATCCTACTGCGTGCTCTTCCACGGGATATAGTCGTGCAGTATCATCGATCATGTGCCGTCCAGTTGGCATATGACTCGAGAGCTGAAGCTACATCCGTGGGACTGGACCGTGTGCTCAACTTCCTGTGTATTGAGCTGGAAAGCCTGGAAAAGAGTGATTTTAAGGATGCCAAAGAACGAGAACATGGAACACTCCCCGTGGCCAGTCAGTCGACGTACTCTCGGCGTGGGAAACCGACGTCATCTGTGCTTCACAGCAACTCGGTACGAGAAAAAAAGGACAACTGCGTATTCTGCTCGTCCAGCCATCATGGATCGGAAGCCTGCACAGCTGACTTGTCACTGACGCAGAAGAAGCAACTGCTTTCCAACGACAAAAGGTGTTTCCGCTGCACCACCAAAGGACATCGGGCACGGGACTGCAAAAAAAGGATTTCCTGCTCCAAATGCCAAGCTCGACACGCTACAAGCATGTGCGATCCCGATAGGTGTTCGCGGAAGTCAGACTATGCTAACAAGAACCACGAAAAAACTACGACAGTCTGTGCATCACTTGGAAGAAGACCCGTCAAGGAAGACTTTACCACTTCCGTTTTTCTTCAGACTTTCAGAGCATGGGCCATGAATGATGACACCTGCCGCTACATACGAGGCGTTTTCGATGGTGGCAGTCAGAGGACTTTCGTAACTGAAGATCTGTCCAAGCACCTCAAGCTGAAAAGCGTGGGAGCAACTCGAATAGCCTTCAATACTTTCGCAAATACCTCGGACCAAGAGGCTAAGAGGCGTCGCATAGTAGAACTACGACTGCGAAGCCAGTTTTCCGACGCGGAAATAGTCTTAACTGCCATAGAGATCCCAAGCATTTGCCAAGACATCGCAGAGACTGCAATGGACGTAGCCTTCGTTGCGTCTTTCAAGAAGCTGGGAAACGATGTTGCCGATGAGCTCCAACATCCATCTATCATAACTAAGAGTGGCATCAGCGTACTCATCGGGTCCGATCAGATGTGGAAAGTGTTGACCGGCGAAGTTTCACGGTGCGAAGGCAACGAATCATTGATCGCACTGAACTCCAAGCTTGGATGGACCTTCCAGGGAAGCACATCGCACTTGGTGTCCCACCCAACTACTTCACAAATGATCGTGTGCGTGCTAAAAGCCCAAGCTACCGATTCCGACGAGATATTGCGCTCCTTTTGGGAACTTGAAAACATAGGAATTACAGATGCGATAAACAAGCCACCTGAAATGAGCGACACCATGAGGCATTTTGAGCAAACGATTAGCTTCAAAAACGGAAGATATGAAGTGACCCTCCCTTGGAAGGATAATTTCGAGCTTGCAAGCAACAGGCAAGTAGCCGTTACTCGACTGGACAGGCTTGTCAACCGTCTCAACTCCAGAAAAGGACTGCTCGAAACGTATGACCGTACCATAAGGGAGTACTTGAGGGCAGGACACGCCGAAGTAGTCAGTGACGTACCTGCAGAGGTGACGAAATTATATTACATGCCGCACAAGGAAGTCATGCGTGAACAAGCACTGACGACGAAAATGAGAGTGGTGTTTGACGCTTCGTCACATGCCAAAGGATGCAAGTCACTTAATGACTGCCTTCAAAAGGGTGACAACTTATACCAAGACCTCGTGCAAATTTTGCTACGCTTCAGAACGCACCCGGTGGCAGTTATCGCGGACATAGAAAAGGCATTCCTTCAAATTGCGATTCGGGAGGACGACAGAGACGCTTTCCGCTTTCTCTGGTTTGCAGAAGGAGATTTATCCAAGGGCAAGCTGCAAGAGTGGAGGATGACACGAGTGCCTTTTGGAGCCACATGTAGCCCATTTTTGCTCACAGCTACTATTCTCTACCACGTAAAAAGAGCACCGGCTGTCATGGCACAAACTGCGCAAACTCTTGCCGAGTCGTTTTACGTGGATGACTTAGTCACTGGTGCCGCCACAGAAGAAGAAGCCGCTAAACTATGCCGAGAAGCGCGCTCAATAATGAAATCGGCCGGCATGACATTGCGAAAATGGACAACAAATTCAGCAAATTTGGTGCGCACGCTTGAAAATCAAGTGGAATCTACTAGTAATGAGATGGTCGTTCTTCACGAGACGTCGGTCAAGGTTCTGGGTTTGGTTTGGAATCCTGCAAAGGATGAATTCAACTTTTCGGTTGAAAACCTACTCCGGTTTTTGACAGCACAGACGGGTACAAAACAATTTGTCTTGCAGTCAGCATCAAGAATATTTGACCCGTTGGGATTTGTAGGACCATATACTATTGCCATACGAATATTGTTTCAGAGACTGTGGATACGAGGAATCGGCTGGGATGAAGTCCTACCCAATGACCTGCAAAAAGAATGGAATGATTGGGTCATCCAGCTGCCGCAACTGCAAGACGTCGTCGTTCCTCGCTATCTGGGCGGCGGAGCAAGGAAGACCAATGTGCTTCAAGTACATGTTTTCTGCGATGCCAGTCCAGCGGCATACGGAACAGCGATATACGTCGTATCAAGTCCTGAGAAGCCGATACTGTTGATTGCGAAGTCCCGTGTAGCACCCATTAAGGAGACAACACTGCCGCGATTGGAGCTGCTGGCTGCCTTAATCGGCTCAAGAATGTTGGCATACGTGAAAAGGGCTTTGAGGAATGTTCAAGTTGACTACACGATGTGGACAGATTTCGCCATTGTGTTGTCATGGATAAAAGGTGACGTCAAAAAGTGGAAACAGTTCATAGCCAACAGAGTCAATGAAATTACGTGCACTACAGATCCATCAAAGTGGAAATACTGTCCTGGAACGGACAACCCGGCTGACCTACTCACACGTGGCGCGACGCTTGAAAGACTGATGTGCAGCTCGAAATGGTGGCATGGTCCCGAGTGGCTAACTAAACCGATGTCTGAATGGCCCCTACAGTTCTGTGAACTAGACATAGCGGAAGCCACCCAAGGTGAAGTTACAACAGTCCACGTCGCACTAATGACACGCTTCTCAGTTCCGATAATTGATATTCAACGGTACAGCAGGCTTCAACAGCTACTCAGAGTCACTGCGTGGATTTTCAGATTTACTGACCGATGCAGAAAAAGAAGTAATCATACAGGACATCTCGTAGCAACAGAAATCCTGAACGCTGAACAGTATTGGATAAAATGTACACAAGAGCAAGGCTTTCTTGAAGAACTCACCACTTTGACCAACGGCCAACCAGTCGAGTCTACATCTCGAATCGCTGAACTACGCCCTTACATAGAAAAAGACGGAATTCTTCGGGTTGGAGGCCGTTTATCCCTCATGCATTCCACACAAGATGTCAAGCACCCAATCATAATGCCGTCAAGTCACCACTTTTCGACACTTTTGGCAAACAGAGCCCATCTTCAAGTCTTAAATGGAGGAGTTAGAGATACACTTACGCAGCTTCGGGAACGCTACTGGATCTGTCGAGCTCGCTCTTTGGTAAAAAGAGTGCTGCATGGCTGCAATATATGCAAGCGTTTCAGTGCGGGCCCAGGAACTGCTGAGACTGCTCCGTTAACAAGTCATCGAGTGACACCAACGAACCCGTTCGAAGTTGTAGGAGTCGACTTCGCGGGCCCTCTGTATGCACGCACGGAGAAAGGGGACACGAAGTGCTACGTTGCACTTTTTACGTGCGCCGTATCTAGAGCCGTGCATCTCGAGCTTGTCTCGGAAATGACATCCGAGGCTTTCCTGCTGTGCCTACGACGATTTGCAGCTCGGAGAGGATTACCTAGGGTGATCTATTCTGACAACGCACGAAGCTTTCACAAGACATCGGCAGACATAAAGCGGCTAAACCGAATGTTCTCTGAAGAGGACGTCGCTAGTCACCTCAGCACCAACGGCATTTCGTGGAAGTTTATAGCACCAAATGCTCCTTGGTGGGGTGGATGGTGGGAGCGCCTTGTACGATCAGTGAAGCTTCCGCTGCGAAAAATTATCGGCAAAGCTCGTCTGAACTACGAAGAAATATCGACAGTGCTGGCGGAGGTAGAAGCAGTCGTAAACTCTAGGCCTCTGACTTTCATCGAGACAGATGCAGGAGAACCTTGCACTTTGACGCCAGCCGAACTTCTCCTTGGACGAAGATTGACTTCCATACCGTATGCGACCGCTGACGAAGTCAACAGTAATTCCAAACGATCAGACGCCATACGCAGACACAACTACAGGAAGCTGCTGGTTGAAAGTTTTTGGAAGCGTTGGCAAAAAGAATACCTGTTGCAATTACGATCTGCACACTTTGCCGACACGAAATCAAATACAGCATTGAAGCAAGGGGACATCGTTCTCGTGCATGCGGACAACACTCCACGCCAGCTATGGAAGCTTGCAAGGGTCACGGAAGTGTACCGCAGTGCAGACGGTGTCATTCGTTCTTGCAAGATCAAGTTGCAAGGTGGTCACCTTGCGATCAGGCCGATACAAAGACTGTACCCACTTGAACTATGTGTTTAACTTTGCGCGGCCGGGAATGTTGATTATTTTTCACGTTCTGGGCTGGGACAAGGAAACGAAGAAGAAGAAGAGCGCGAGCGAGGGACGCGGGGACGCTCAAGTGACAGCAGAGCGCTTCCGAACGCAGTTAAATAGACAAGTATTTTTTGCCTTATACCTAAAAGACGGAGTTGAGTCTGATCGCAGTGTCTGGAACGCCATCGTCTAAACAGAGTGGTGGAGTGTAGTTGGATTTAAATGATTTTCGTGCCGCATACCCACTTATGATGCAACATGGCGGCGACATGACAAGCCGACAAGCATAAACGCTTAAGTGATTCGCCCCTAACTAAAACAGCGTGGTATTTAACAAAAAGCAACTTACATCATCGCAGTATCACGGATATGGAAGCGTCCATACACTTATTATCAATTGACTCAAGGTCATTCTTATAATTGTTAGCATATTTCCGCAAGCGTTTTCACAGTTACAGTAATTAGCAAGCTTCACATGGACCACGCTCAACATGTATATTCTCACCAATGTCATCCTTTGAACGTTTGAGCTCAGCAAGCGTGTATTAAACTTGCAAAAAGTTAACGGTTTCCTGCCTACTATCGCTGGACCAATTTGCTACACCACCATGCGTGTACATAAACCAAGATAGAATTGTGCAAATTCTCATCATCTCGGAGAAGACTAATTCACTGTTGCATATAAATTTTTCTTACCATGTTATACTACTCTGTTTTTTTTTCGTGCGAGTGTCAATTTATACATGCCCGATTTACTAGTGTGAATGTTAAAGAATGTGGACCTGTTTCGCTGTAACCCTTCTATGCAATGTCCGAAGAAGGCCTTCCTTATTCTGAATAAACTATTCCTTAAAATTGGCTACTAAGTTTCACCAAGTTGGGAGAACTTGATTGCTAAAGCTCTCTCTGAATCTGGGCTCAGTGCCCACAGAAAACGCAGAATGGGACTTGCGCCCGCAAGAGCTTATAACTCGGGTTTCTAAGAAGCAAACTCCGTACTAATAACCACCACTAAAATGCGGCAAATACACGTGTCTAAAACACAAGTTAGATGGGCAACTCTACAGCGAAAGTTTCGAAGAGAAAGCATGATTGCAATAAAAGAAACTTTCACTTTCACGCTAGCGCATCCAACCGCACGAAAGCAGCTTGCTTCTTTCGTCGAACAACCAAAGGTTTATTTACCACCTGTTTTCGATATTTCCGTTGCCGCAGTACGCCTGTGCGTGGCCGGAGTTGCTATTTTTGTGGATATTGTTACAAAGCAGGGTGCAGGACAGTGAGTAAAAAAGCGTGGAAATAGAGCCTGCCAAGCTAAACTTGTTCTCGTTTTTTTTCGTTTTTTTACACCTTTCAACTGTAGCCTGAAATAAAGCTGTTCAAATCCAGGTGCATATTTCGTCAATTCAGCCCGTGTCGGAGTTGCTTGCTGCACGACACCCTCTTTTTTTTTAATTTTCACTGATCACATGTTCTTGCCGTTGTAAAAGTCGAATGGTTGTACGCCTCCACTGCGACAACAATAGGCTTATATACAGCCAGAAACTGCTCGACGGGTAGAGTCACTGTAGTAAGCTTAAGGAAAAACTTCAGTAATTGGTTGCCTCTTTCACTTAGCGCGAATCGGTAGCCAAGCCTTCAAGGACACCGCCAGTTTGGTTGGAGCTCGTTCAAAAGTTTGTTTCGTCTTGGTGGTGGCCGTAATCACTTGCGTAGGTGCCACGTTTGCTTGCGGCACTGAATGCGTTCTTACGTGGTGTAAAAGCAGTCGTTCAACCACCGCCGTGACCAAGTTAAAGATTCATTTAGCGTTCCTATCGTGATGTCAAACGTTATTCCCGAGTTTTGTGTGGCTCTAGTAACCGAGTCGATGTGAAGTTTTATCACTAAGCTCGACACTCTAGGTGTGAATTTCGCCCTATCCTACAACATTATTACATGGTGATTAGCAAAAGGTGTCGCTGGGTTCTTTTCGTGCACAGCTTAACAGTGTTCCACTTCGTTAGAAAATTTCATGCTCTCCCCTCTCTCCTCAACCACCCTAACTTTTCGCAATACTGTTGCTACGCGAGGTTTCTCTTAATAGATGAGCTCCTATCATTTTTTCGCAGCCGTTGTTCATATCTTTCACGCTGCTCCAGCAACGCTGGCTTGTTTCCCAAGAACTGCATGAAGCATGGCTGTGGCGTAGTACAAACATATACGCAGCAGGAACAAGCACGTCCGCTTTCTTTTGTTGAATATCGCAAGAGGAAATCGACTTGCTGCGCAAACGTGAAGGAAAATGAGAAGAGGAATATCAACGAGCGTAGGTCCCTTCGCGTTTTCCTTCAAGTTTGCCCAGCAAGGCATTTTTTTTCAAGTACGAACTAACTAGTCTGCAAAAAAGTATTGCTTCGGAGGGGGTTTCGAGTGATGCGTTACACATGGTATTGTCGTGAGCCTAGCAGTACCGTACTGTACTACTGACACCGTATAAAACATATTATCCACAAGCGAATGGAAAAACGGTATTTCGTGCAGAGCTATTTAAAACCAGCACACTATCGCGCTCTGCTTGATTAGTATAGTATCAGTGCTGTACGCATCCTACAGTACGAATATTATACTGATCGCATTGTACAAGTACTGCATAGAACGAATAGTAACACCGTATGACAAGGAACAAGTGAGCTCGGGGCAAATAGCCTCAAACCTTAAATATAGCGTGAAAAACAACTCATGAAAATAAATTAAAATGGGCATCGCGGTATGCCGGCAGGCTCACCTCGCTATTGCTGATAAAAAAAAAAACGGCAGCTAACTGCATGCCATGGGCCCTCGTAGCTATGTAAGATGTCCATGAGTGCGCTAATCAGCTGTCCACCCCCCCCCCCCTATTTGGTTCTACCATTTTATTCATTAGCTTGTGTGTAATACATTACCATATACGCGATGTACCAGCCATTATCACAATAATAATTTATAATACTGATACGGTATGAGCCGGGCTATGGTTTACGACAAAAGTAGAGGAAGACGAAGTTAGTTGGTTCGGCCTATGTTCGTCATCAATGCCGATAATCACCTGATCTCGCCGGTAAATAAACATGATTAAACTCAATCTAACAGTAACAGTCTATGGTGGAGGCGCTTGGTACCTAACCAAGCAACGCGGTTCTGCAACAACCTCAGCTGCGCCGAAGCCGCCGCTTGGCTGGGCTACCACCGTTACCGCTGGTAGTCGAGATTTTTCACGGTGAGATGGAACCTTGAACCCCGCAGCTGACGGCACTTCACCAACAGTTCCAGCGACACCTGTACTACCGACCTCAGCCGTGGCTGGTCTTTGGCAGCGTTAGCATATGATAGAGCCCCGTCCTTTTCAGGGGCAAATCTGGCGAGGACGTAGACGAGTGTCTCAACATTACAAGCGGGTAAGCCACTACTACTCTTGGGGCGCGCCAGCTCAGTGTACTAACGTGGTGTTCTTCTTGAGGGACATGGTGCTCACATGGTATGAGAACCATGAGGACGCCCTCACAACGTGGGAACGCTTCGTGTCCGAAATCAAAGAGTGTTTCGGGGACACCGTGGCAAAGAGGAAGCAAGCCGAACAAACGGTGCTGCAAAGAGCCCAGGTCCCAGGCGAAACGTGCACGATGTATATTGAGGCGATCCTGAAACTATGCAAGACCTTTAACTTTTGCATGTCCGAGGAGGAAAAAGTCGGCCACCTCTTAAAGGGCATCGCCGAGGATGTTTATCACTTATACAGCATTGGGGCAGTAACCAGAGTCATACGGCACTGTCGCACAATTGAGACGCTGAAGATGAGGTGTATTGCTCCTAAATTTCATCGATTGCCTAATGTGACCACGGTAGCGAGTGTTGACAACTACGCGCCTTCTGATCTTGCGTCTGCAATACGTGAGACCGTGAGTTATGAACTCAGTCGACACACTCGTGCGACGCATTGTGAAGCTACACCCCTGCCTGTTCCGGAACAGCATCAGCATCCTGTTTCCACTGCTGCAGCAGGCATAGAGGAGTATGACTACGTTTCTGGCACACCACCGAGGTCGCAGCGCAGTCACTACCAAGACACCCGGCACCAGCACCGCTTCAGTTACCCTCGACAGCTGGCCGCCGCCTATCAGAACCCGAAAGAATACGCACCTTTGTCACTACGCCCTCGCGATTCTTTCCAAAATGCATATCGTCAACCTCCTGTGTGCTACAGCTGTGGTGCTGCAGGACACACTGGTCCGTTCTGCCGTCGGCAGAGATAGATGACATCGAGATACGAGCCGTCTTCAAGACTTCCTCGCGGTGGCCACAGTTATGACGATCCTTGGTGGTCCACGTATTCCAATAGCACCCTATGACAAAATAGCCGGCGTGGAATCTCCCCCGCTTCTGACCGTAGCTTGACACCTCCGACTGGCCAAACGCGTCGCTCTCCTTCACCTCTACGGCGGTGGTCACCACCACCACCGCCGGGAAACTAGCCGGCGTGGCCGGCGGAGGTGAGGTCGCACAACAGAATTCACCTCATATACCCCCACCAGTTACGATGGATAAAAACCGGATATGTGTGTCAATAGACGGATTGTGTGCAGCGGCTTTATTGGATACTGGTGCCACAG
The DNA here is from genome assembly GCF_043290135.1 of Rhipicephalus microplus. Taxonomy (NCBI): domain Eukaryota; kingdom Metazoa; phylum Arthropoda; class Arachnida; order Ixodida; family Ixodidae; genus Rhipicephalus; species Rhipicephalus microplus. Next base: position 2,954,656 of record NW_027464596.1, read on the forward strand.
TTTCTGCTATGAGTAGTTCGTTTAAATATAGCTTAGGCCGCAAAGTTATTTTTTCTATCAGGATTCTGGCAGATTTCACGGCGTGGGCGGGGACATACTTCTACCCTTAGGAGTATGTGCCGTCAACGTGTCGTTGGCGGTAAAGGCGTTGCCAACTGAGTTCCTGGTTCTGAAACGGTGTACACATAATATTATTCTTGGCATCAATTGACTTCCCTCAATAGTGTGGCGCTTTCGTCGACTGCGGTACGAGTCAAGTTTCTGTTAGCGGTGGTGATGCCCTTCCCGCCCTAGTTGAGCAGCCGCTGCCTCCGGAAGACTTACTGATCGTTTCCAAAGAGCTGACTTTACCGCCATGGTCTATGAGTTCAGTAGCCGTATTTACTCCAATAGCTGAAGTATCAGTTTTTGATGCCGTTGTTCAACCTCTCACGGTTCAGTGTAAAAAGAAAGATGTAATAGCGCCTCATTTGTTTATCTTAATTACTAATGGCTGCGCGTTTTGTGCGCACTTAATTCCTCGCCTGCGCCGATTATCCTTCTTCGAGGAATGAAGCTCTCACTGTTCCATGGTGTCACGGAAAATTCTATTGTTGGCATCAACGAAGAGGAAAATGAGCAACTCGTGGGCACATCTAAACGGAGTGCCTTTCATGAGTCCCACGTTTTGAGCATGGTTAGCAAGACGCTATGGTCAAATGAACAACAAGAAACGGTCCAAGTATTACAACGACATGGGTCAGTGTTCGACTTCGGCGAAAAGGATAAGCGACTATCTTTACCACGCTCTCGACCACAGCATGCCATCGACACAGGCTTCGCTCATCCGGTTCGGCAAAAACCTTATAGGGCGTTGTCATCCGAGCGGAAAGTTATAGCTGAACAAGTTCAGGACATGTTGCAGAAGGGCGTTATTGAAGAGTTGTGCAGCCCGTGGGCAGCACCTGTGATTTTGGTTCGCAAGAAAGATGGTTTCTGGAGGTTTTGCGTTCATTATAGACGATTGAATGCCTTGACTAAAGAGGATTCATATCCGCTGCCTCGTATTGACGACGAATTGACTGTCAAAATTCTGCTTCATACTTTTCTTCACTCGATCTACGATCAGGATATTGGCAGATCCCCATACATCCTGATGACAAGGAGAAAACGGCATTTGTAACACCCGATGGACAATATCAGTTCAATGTGGTGCCATTTGGGCTATGCGATGCCCCCGAAACTTTTGAAAGAATAATGTATTCGATTCTTCGCGGACTGAAATGGGAGATCTGTTTGTGCTATCTGGACGACGTTGTCATTTTTGGGCGCACATTCGAAGAACATAACGTTCGTTTAAGCCTCATTCTGGACTGTGTGGATAAGGATGGCTTGATCTTGAACTCCAGGAAGTGTCGGTTTGGTGAATGGCAGGCCTTGATTCTTGGCCAAATTGTAGAAAAAGATAAGATCAGACCTGACCCCCGGAAAATTGAAGCAGTCAGCGCTTTTAAGCCACCCACGTCTGTAAAAGAATGTCGCAGCTTTCTCACGTTATGCTCTTATTTTTGACACTTTGTGCCCAAACTTGCGGACATCGTACACCCATTGACCAGCCTCTTGCGGAAAGACGGTGCATTCGAGTGGACATCTGAATGTGACGCTGCGTTCTGTCAACTCAAATTTCTGCTGACATCAGAGCCAATTCACCGTCATTTTGACCCACCTGCTCCTACGGAAGTACACAGCGACGCAAGCGGTCTTAGCATCGGAGGCGTTCTTGTTCAGCGTCATAATGATAGGGAAGATTGCCGTTCCCTCTACAGGTCGTTCCCTCAGCAAGGTTGAAAAAAAATTACACTCTGACCGAACAAGAATGCTTGGCAGTCATATTTGCTATTTAGAAGTTTTGTTGTTACCTGTATGGGCGTCCTTTCACGATTGTAACAGACCATCAATCCCTATGCTGGCTGGTTACTCCACAAGACCACTCTGGACACCTTACACGCTGGGCTCTACGCCTCCAGGAATTTGACTTTAATGTTGCATACAAAAGTGGATGGCGTCATACCGATGCCAATTTTCTTTCTCGCCTTCCATTGTTTACCACTGATGACAATACAGACAGGATCGACATCTGCTTTGCTACTGTTTCACGCGCGTTTCCCGATGTCACCCCATTCCAGCGGGATCAGCGCAATGACTTGATTTTAGACTCTTTATTCGCCACTGTCAGAAGCCCGAAGGGCAGTGGTCGATTTTCTTTTCGCGATGGACTGTTGTACAAGGTCAGTTTCTCGGCAAATGGTGCGCGGTATTTGCTAGTGGTTCCCCAAATCCTGCGATACGACATCCTCCATTTCATGCATGATGACCCGACGTCAGACCATCTCGGCTTCATCCGCACTTTGCATAGAACTCAAGAGCGCTTCTACTAGCCTAAAATGCGACAACGTACGAAGCAATACGTCTCTGTCTCTAGACGTATGCCAGCGCCACAAACGTCCTACAAGCAGTCCGCATGGCCTCCTTCACCCTATAACGCCGCCCACAACAGCTTTCGAACAAGTTGGTATCGACCCGCTAGGGCCGTTTTCGCTGTCTCGGAACAACAACCGCTGGATCATAGTCTGCGTCGATCACCTTACCAGATATGCGGAAACCGCTGCGATACCATGGTATTCAGCGGGTTCCGTCGCCTCGTTCCTGTTACGATTCATCGTTCTTCGCCATGGTCCACCTCGTGTCATCATCAGTGATCGCGGTCGCCAGTTTGTCGCCGACACTGTAGGGGAACTCCTTCGTCTCTGCACTTCCCAGTTTCGCCATTCAACGTTATATCATCCCCAGACGAATGGCCTGGTGGAACGCACAAACCACACGCTTACTAATATGCTGGCCATGTATGTATCCTCAAATCACAGGAACTAGGAATGATATTTTGCCATTTATTACCATGCTTATAATACAGCGAAGCACGAAACCATGGACTTCATTCTGTTTTACCTACTCTAAGCTCGACAATCGCGCAGCTGCCTTGATACAATACTTCCATTCGAGCTCCATACGGACTGATTCAGTTGCTCGAATGCTGTGCCGAGCTGAAGAAGCCCGCCAAACGGCCCATACTCACACACTGGCATCACAAGACTGCTTCAAGTAGAGGTACGATGAATGCCATGACACCGTTCATTCGAAAAAGGTGACCTCATGTGGCTGTGAACCCCTCAGCGGAAAGGTGACTGATGCCAGAAATTTTTACCGCACTATGTCGGTCCGTTCGTTATCGTAAATCGCCTGAGTGACTTGACCTGTGTGGTGGCACCATTGAAGTCAGCTGGTCCTTGGTCAAGCCAAACACACTTGGCGCATGTAGCTCGTCTCAAGCAGTTCCATCCCACACTACGCCAATGATACGCCTCGCCCAGTGGGCTTCGTCTGTGAACCGGCGAATGATACGGCATGAGCCGGGCCATGGTTTGCGACGAAAGTAGAGGAAGGGGAAGTTAGTTGGTTCGGCCTATGTTCGCCATCATCGCTGATCATCGCCTGATTTCGCCTGCAAATAAACATAGTTAAACTCAATGTAATCGTAACAATATTGCTACGGGGTGCCACAAATGAACATTGTAGAAAAGAGGACGATGTTTAGGGCGAGCTCGTGCAGACTGGTCTCCATATTGTTGGCCTGCCTGTTTACCGAAGGTAAAGGTATTTTTCAGATGCCTTCTCCCCGTAACAATATGAATCATTTTATTACATTGAGCGCCTGCACAACAACCTAAAATGAAAGTTCACCTGTCGTGTCGACAACCTTTAGAATACACCTGTAGCTGTAAACCTTGTGACAGCTGTAGCGTAAATGAATTAAACGTGAATGAACGAACGCGCGATGGGAGCTTCAAAAGTGCGCAGAAAAACGTCACTCTTTCCAATTTACTTTTCATAGCACCATCTGTGTTATCGGCTCGATTTTGTTTCAACGCTGTTCGCCACGCGCTTGCGACAGTACCATGTATTTACGCAAGGGCTGGGATGCTGAAGTTAGGTATAATAAGTTTTTAAAGTACTTCAAATGTTGCGATGCTACCTGCTCGCCAGAAGGCTCGAATCTTCCCATTGCGTACAACAGGTCATGGACAGTCGGCAAACTTACTCATAGGTCGACTCACTCAGGTTGACTCAGAGTCACAGATCGATGTGGGTCTGAGTCCGAGTGAGTTCGAGTGAGTAATATTCTGCTTACTCTGAGTCAGAGTAAGTCCGGTTGAGGTATATGTTGGTGAGTCGGAGTGTGAGTGAGCTTTAGGTAGATATTATATTTGTTGAGTGTCTCTGAGTGAAAAGAAAGGAGGAAAGAAAAATAACCTTATCTTGGTCCTGCGGAACGCGATTTACATTTTTTTTGCTGGCCTACTTAACTTCAGCATTAGTGAGCCTCTTGACAGCACACGTACATACTCGAATCTACTCTTGTTTGCTCCCACATAGTTCAGCACGCTAGCACTCGTACGCCACATCCGTATATTTTAATCCGAGGCTTGAATTTCAACCCCCCTTCCTTTCCCCGAAATATTAGTTATTGTGAAAAACTGCTTGTGTGAGTCATATCTTGGAATAAACAGCCCGTTACAGGATTTAAACCACTAATCTCACGTGTTTGAAAGTACGGCATTAAACGGCCCCTAGTAGGGCGCCGATTGTAGGAGATACTGGTGTTAAAATGCACATACACGCAGACAGCAATGCTTATTATGCGCTAACGAACTCAAGCTTCCTTCTGAGTCACCATGAAAAAAAAAATAGAACGAGTGAGTCTGAGTGCGCTTCACATTTTTTGCCAATCTGTACAATCGTCCATTCATAGGACGTTTTGCCATCTGACAATATATTTAAGCAGGACATAGGTCCTTGACATAAGCGCTCATCCGGTGTCCTTTTTGGGTGTTCATACGTTTTGGCGCTTATTTTATTATGAACCTACGCTCAACTTGCAGTTATCCTAAACATAATTCCTACTTGAAAAATGTTCTTCGTTTACTGTATGCACCTCAATTACATCAGATGTTGTAATGTTAACACCACTGTTATTTTTTAACAAAGAAGCTTATTGAGCTTTAGGTGTCACTACGAGGTGCTAACAAAGACAATCTTCATCATGAATGCCCTCTACTTTATGTGCATCTCGTGTCACTCAGCCCCTGGCACAGCTGCGCCAAGCGTGTGCAAAGCAAAGCTTGAACGGCACGTGCTCTGTGCATTTTTGTCACCTTCTGCTTCGCTCCCGGCACACGTGAGCCCGCTCTACCACTGTGCCGATTTGTCCTAGGTGAAATGCAGCTACTCGCACAGATGACAGAACGTGTACAAAGAAAAAAAAACAGAAAGAATGAGATCGAAACAGCAGAGACTTATAGACCCTTTTCATAAATACGCCACCTGATGGTGAGGTTTTCGTCAGTTTCGCTGCGCGAAGGACCGTGCGATAGCTAGCGTCATCATGAGGGCTAAGAAAGCAAGCCGTCAAATGCGTGAGTGCTGTCATGTTCGTGTTAGTGGCTAGTTCTCCGTATCATCCGCTGCAATCGCACCACTTTGGAGTTTGAACGAGCTCCTAGTACTCTCCGATAAGCTTTGTCAGCTGCTTCCGCTGCACAATAAGCAATACTTTGTACACTTCAACGGGTTGGACGAGCCGTTTGGCTTGTTAAGACAGGAAATGCATAGATCCGACCTGCAAGAGACCCTCATTGGCGTGCTTTCCCAACGCGCTCCGCGTCCTACAGGAACGTAAAAGGTGTCTGTGTGTGCTGCAAAAACGCGCATCAGCGTCACTGAGACAGACAGCCTGCGTCGTCTACTGCGGGGCCCTCACCATGGCGGCAGACTGTAGTTCACGTCCGTGGTGCTAGGGGTGCCCTTTTTCGAAAAGGGTCTATACAGGGAGACAGAGAAACAAACAGGGAGAGAGAGATAAATTTAGCGAGATAGAGCAAAATATATAAACAAAAAAGAAAAGAAACGACCTAGAAAAACTGAAATAAAAAGAAAGAACGGAACAGACGAATAAAAAACATTGTTGATCCCTCCATCATTGCAATCGGTATAACATGAATGCAAAACGTGTCGTAATAGAAGTAATTTTGATGCCTTATTGCACATTGATATAAAAGACCTTGCACAGCATCTGTCGGGGTTTGACAAAGCACTGTTGAACGTTTATTCACCCACGCTGAGGCTTAGTGGCACATCTCCATCCCGATGACTGACGTTAATGAATAATGAATAAACATATTCTTCTGGTCATGAACGCCTGTGGTAGCTGTGCTAGTCAGCTGTGAGAGCAGCACCAAACAAAGGGGTGTGACAGCCAGAAGAGCATGACTTATTGTACGCCAAACTTGGGCTAAGGTCGCCTACTCACGGCATGTGAAACCTATTGAACACCGATGCCCAATTAGAGCAAAACGCATTGCTAGTTGTGTTTTCCCTGTTGGCCCGTTGTGATTTCTCGCAGGGTGAGCGTAAGTGGGCAACGTGGTGTTCAGATATACGCAAAGCTGACGCGTTCCAGATCTTTTATTGAAGTATTTCTTGCTACACTTGAACGCACAAATTTTGCCGTGTCTGTCTGTCCGTCTTACCGGCTAGCTGTCTGTGACGCCATTCAAACCTCACTCCCCAGGCCAAAGTGTAAGCACTTGCTCAACGCCCAGCCGTCTTGAACTGATGGCTGCATTCATAATGGTTACCATTGTCGATCAATGAGCAATCATTACCCATATTTGACGCGCAACATCACAAAGTAAATATTGGGTAGTGGTCTCCTTCACTACAGAATAGGTAGGCACGTAATTCAAAACATCCTAGTGTTTCTTAGGCTGCGCTGAAAACGTGACGCTAAGCATGAAACAGCCCTCTATCGACGATATGGTGCTGTAGTCTGGCAGGGGTCCTGGGTTCAACACAAGCTTATGTTTGCCGAAGCCATTGCGACATGGCGTCTATATCTCACGCAGTGCCATATCTATGCGGGTGGGCCCAAGATTCATGTAGTACGGCCGGCAGAAGACTATCGTCTTTCGACGACATTTGCAGTAAAGCACGCAGATACGTGGCCATTTTTTAAACACGGAAGTGTTTCATGCCCTGGTTCATCAAGATTTCTGTGACATATTTCCATCAGGGAAGTGACGAGGAAACATAAGCACGATTGGAAGACAAGAAAAAAAATTCATCAATAGGATTCGAGCCTATGACTCTGGGTTCGCAACAACAGATGCCGGAAATGCTATCCACGTCGCCATCGCCATATACTCAGCATTCTTTAAAAAAATAAGCCTTTCATACCTACCACTGTTCTCTCAGAGCGTTCTTGTTAAAGCGCAATAATGCATTATGACTATGGTATTCAACATTAGTTACTTCAAAACGTCGTTTGTAAGCGTCCTGCCCATTCGGCGCGTTTTCGATAGAACTAAAAATTTGTCAACGCTTTAGCAAACAACCAAATGGCAACTTTACTGAAGACATCGGCGTCGCTCGTAGCATCCATTCACACCGGACCGTTAAGTGGCGCGCATTGGCTTCGTCCGGTGTTAACTCGCCGCTAACAATCGCGGCCGACCAGAGGGAAGACGTCGGGACATGCGTTGCCTTCCTTTCGTCGCGCAGTGGTGTTTTAGCTCGGACATGCCACGAGTAGACGACCTGATGTTTGGCGTCCAGTCAGTCACGCTCTTGTCGCTGTCACATCGTTTGCTCTGGTTTCGCTCTCAACCTTAACTACAACAGCCACCACATGCATCTATGACCACAAGGGTTTTTTTAATCATTGATGATGAACGATACTCACCGAATGGAGATGTGTGACCAAGCAGCAACGTGTATGCATTCAAGTTGAGCAGTGCTAAAGCTGTCAAACACCAATAAACATTACGCTTGCTGTTTTATATACTTGAACACTAAACCATAAACTACTTCTGTGATGTGACACCATACTTTCGTATTTTACTGATTCCTATTATGAAGGCATCAACTATGTTTTTTTTATCGATAGACTTCATGAGCGATGCCGACGCTTCGGACAAGGTCACAACCTGGAGGTGTATTAAGGCGCTCACTAGTTTGCACTTGTCCTTTTGTATAATGATGCAAAAACATTTTTGATAGTTATGTACAAAAGACGCATCGAGTAAGACTAACGTGTAAAAACGACGGAAGGAACTAATCGTGGATGCCATGGCCTTGATGCGTCAATTCACTTTCCAAACGCAATCTTAGATGAGAGTGGTAGCAATAAATAGTTTGTTTTTAATGCCTACAAAATGTCTATCCGAGGTACAGTGAATAGCGTGCCTGGCATCTGTTGTCGCTGACCTAGAAGTCGTTGTTAGATTACTGCTATTACAAAAGTTTGTCTTGTGATTGTGCATATTTTTTAGGGGTGAAGCTTTTTATGGCGTGGCTTGTGCGTCCCCCGTTGTCGTAGTGCGTATTCTGTGGCACATACCCGCATACCAGTGGCAGATAGCCACCCTCGGGCACCTATTCGCATGTCCACATGTTAAGAAAAACGTAGCACAGCGTCGTTATCACGCTCTCGGTGTTAACAAAGCGCTGAAAACAGAAATGTGGTACATACTCTTGTTTATTCCTTGAATTGTCGGCTGGACGGCGGTATTTCTATGTGATGAATATATGATAAAAAGAACCGATATGGCGGTACTTGAAGTGGTCAGGAGATGGATGAACGGACCAATGGACGCACGAACAGAAGCACGGATGGATAGATGAATGCTTCACCCCACTCATCATCATTCATTCCGGGGATATGCTGTGATTTTTCGACGTCACTGAAGTCGTTGTCAAGTTTTCAGGGGACCCCGTCATAAAACACCTTCGAGTTAAAAAAATGAAAGGCCAGCCAGCTTCATAGTTCTTCTAGTCTTCGTTGCCCTACGGTGACAATTCCTTAATTTCTGCCATATACATATAGGACAGGCCTTCGATGTTAAGGATAAACTGTAACCACATAGTAATACATCTAGTGTGCCTGTAAATGCATATTGATTTTCAATAAACAAGCCGCGTTGGTTGTTCTTCTATATCTTGAATACCTAGGCGCCGCCAGTTTCGTATTTTGTTTGTTTTTTCCCTTGATTATAGTCAGCGCTGTGTTTGACCGAAGTACAATGAAGATCATTGTGCAACTCCCCCGATTTTCTCCATCCCTCAACTCTGTTATTAAAGTTCCTACCGACCTAGAGTCGGGTGACAACACGAGTGCGCAATTACTTAACCACGTTGCCTACATGGCCTGAGTAATCTCCCTGCCTTCTTTCTTGTTGTTCTTGCGTCTATTGTCCTCCTGATTGCCCTCTTCATTTTACACTGCAATATTTGTCTAAATTTGATGTAAAGCGCAGCGTTCGTTTTTGTTTTATAAGCGCTTTCTGTTCAGTAAGCGTGCCTAAAATGCTGCGCTGTGACGCAGCAGTTGGGGCTTCGGGACACGCCTGTCAGGGGTCGTGGTATTTATGCCGCACCTAGTACGATAGGAAAATAAAGCTTAAGAAGAGTTATGTCATTCGAGTTATGTCATATCGCTAAGAAAGTGGACGCACCCATAGTGATAGCGGGAGATTTCAACGCACCTCATCGTGCTTGGGGCTACCCTCGCACCACTTCTAAGGGAGCCGAGCTCTGGCAAGCAGTATCGAATCTGAATCTGACTTTGGTCACTGACCCCCCGTTTTCTACCCGTACTGGGAATTTTCGCTCTAGGGACACTACCCACGACCTCACCTTTGTCTTTACCCCGGGGGAGGAATCATGGTTAAACTTGGGTGAGGACTTGGGGAGCGGTCATTGTATTTTGAGTACATTACAAATTCAGGCAGTGCTCCCTAAAGCTTTCAAATTCATACATTGAGACCTCTTCCATAATATCAGAGCGGAGATCGCAGAGGATAAGAATGACCCACCAAATTTCGGCAAGTGGCTGTCTGAGCTGGTCGAAGATGTCAAGTCGGCCACCAAAACAATAGAGACTGATATTCCGTTCAATAAAATGAATAGCAGGCTTGCCCATCTTCTTTGGGCTAAAAGCGCCCTCCTTGCCAGGTGGAAAGCACACCGTTTGAATCGAAGACTGCGAAAACGCATTGCAAGTCTTAAGCAGGAAATAGCCGCTCACTATCAGACGCTAGAAAAACAGCATATGAATGAGATTTCCAGCACGGTGGATGGTCAGATGATATTTGAGGGAAAATTAAACCTACTCAAACATGTGCTGCAGAAGACAAAATCTAAATCGAACTAGACGTGCTTGGTAGAACAAATACTCCACTCAGAAAGGAACGTTGAATTGGACACGAAAAGAACGGAGTGTCTGGCACAGATATACTTCCCTTTGGATAAAACCTGGCCTCCTTCTAGCTACGCGCAATACATGGGATCACGAGCCTTCAAATTGGACAAGCCTTTCCAAGAAGCAGAGGTACGGACCACATTAAACAATCCTAATGGGAACTCCAGCCCGGGATGGCAAAGAAGACACTACGCAACTTAGACGATGACTCGGTTACCATCCTCACCAAGGAAATCAATCGTGTTTGGTAGACGGTGACTTTGCTTGAGTATTGGAAAATTATGTCGGTTGTTCTCATACCTAAACCTGGCTGGAGTCCCAGTCTTAGCAACTTACGACACATTTCACTGACGTCTTGTCAAGGCAAGGTGGCCGAGCAAGTCATCAACAATCAAATATTGAAGCACATAGAGAAGACTAACCTGTTCCTGTACAACATGATAGGTTTTAGACAACACCTATCTACTCAGGACGTTATGAAAATACTGAAGCGTCACATCATAGATCAGGAGACGAAAGACGTTAGAGCCACTGTCGGACTCGATCTTGAAAAAGGCCTTTGGCAATGTCTCGCGCTCCCACATACTTGCCCCCATCTCTTGTCTCAACTTAAGAGCCAACTTTCAGAAGTTCACCAGCTCATTCGTCAGAAATAGAAAAGCCACTATACAGCTAGGGAATTTCAAGTCTAAGCCTTATGATGTCTGTTCCTTCAGCACTCTGCAGCGCTGAGTTTTCTCCCCACTGCTGTTTACCATTGCAGTGTTCGGCCTTCTGCCGAGCTCTCTAACCAAGAAGGCATCAAGTTCGCCATCTACGCGGTCGACATTGCTATATGAAGTGTCGGTATCTCAGAGGGCTTGTGCAGAGCTCTCTTCAAGAGGCCGACCGACTGTATTGAAGTCTACATAAATGAAATGGGCCTCAAGCACTTGACGTCGAAGTCGGAAGTTCTCTTGTATTGACCCACGAACCCAAAAACTGGCAACCACTCGCCGACATCGACCTTACGCTGCACACGGCATCAGGGAAGCATATTCTAAGGGTGGACTTCATACGCATACTGAGCATGATTAGCGAGGCTAATGGATAAAACGTTGGCACGATCAACCGTCTGACTTCGAAGGCGGAAGGGGTAATCTGACTAATCTCCCGTATTTCCAACAGTCGGGGTGGTCTTCGAGAGGACAACCTCCTCAGAATTTTACGTGCATTCTTGATGAGCCACATAAGCTTTGACGCATCTGTGCCCATATAGCAACTCCATGAGAGAAATAAATTGTACATTCTCATAGGAAAAAGCATCAGGAAACTTCTTGGCATTCCTATGCGCACAAGCCCTGAAAACCTTATGAAACATCGAGTGCACAACACGCTTGAAGAAGCTATCGAGGCTCAACAAACGGCACAGGTTGCCAGGCTTTCGATCGCACCAGCGGGGAGAAAAAGTTTGGTTGGCACTGGAATCGACGCCTTGACGCTCGAAGTGTAAAATACGCACTTGATGATTATATACGCTCTCGCATTAAAGTGTGTCCCCTTCCACGAAATATGCATACACAGTGCAACGTGGGAGGAATGTCGCTCGAGCCTTCTCTCTTTTCGCTCAAGCTCACACCCACTCGTCTGCTTCATGCTTTGTTGATGCTGCCCTGTATGGCGTTTCCGGTCACTTCGCAGTAGTGTCCGTAGATACTAAGGGTCAAATTCTATCCTAAGCGTCTGTTGGAACCACTTCTTTTTACAAAGCAGTAGATACGGCCATTGCACTAGCTCTCCTTGATCCACAAAGGACTGATATTTATACGGATTCTAAATCCACTGCTAGGGCCTTCGCTTCTGGTTGCGTGTGCAAGGAAGTTTTTAGAGCTCTCGCTCACAAAAAACTCACCCACCACACTATTATATGGTTTTCTGCTCACCTTGGCTTGAAGGTGAGCCTTCCCAATGTCAACTAGCTAGCCCACTCCAAGGCGCGAGGCTTCACTTACCACGCCAAGACTTGTGCTTCTCAGACAGAAGAATCAGCTCCAAACCTTCATTTTAGGGGCATTTTGACTGCTTTGAACGAGATCACAAAGCACTATCAAGTACGCGTTAGGTCCTTTCCAATGCCACAGGAAACGTTGTCTAGGCCACAAGCAATCTGTCTTCGCATGTTTCAGACGAGAATGTATCCTAGCCTCGTGGCCTATTGCCATTACTCCGATGATTAGGAACTTCGTCCGTACTGGCACAATCGCAGTGCTTTTAACCACATGCTCTGGAGGTGCCCCTCTTTAAGAGGGAAAAATGAGAAATTCCTTAAATTCCTTTCATTAATTTCTCACGAGTCCTGTTCTCATACAACTACTCAAGGCTGTCCAGAAGGCCCAGATGTGGCGGTGGGGCTTGGCTTCCCCATTGCTACTTGCGAGCGGTCCGCGATCCCAACCCTATATAACGGGGGTTGCATCTTTCAGGACCCCAATAAAGTTTTTCATCCATCTATTCATTTGCAAGCCAGTGGTTATGGACTCCGGCGCAGCGGCAGCGGGCAACAACGGCGCTCGCGACCCGTGTTGTGTTCTCATAACTGCTTTCGCTGCAATAAGGGCTAAAATACGCAACACTTGCGAAATAATATTTACAAGTGAGCAGCATCAAGGCCCATATTCACAAAATGCGCTGATGTTATAGTTATTCACCAGAAGAAAATTGAGCCAATCCTAAAGTGCGACACATCAATAAAGAAAGCTCTTTTTGATTTAAGCATTCGGTATTTTGATGGTGGCACCACGTCCGTTTACGCTGATAGTAGCATTTTCTTTCGAGAGACGTTTTGTTGGCACTCGACCTATTATCTGACAGGTCATGCAAACTTGTAAACTTTGTAATGAAGGAAAAGTTAACTAAATTGTTCCACAAATAACATTCAATGAAAATTTGCTATCTGGTCAATAAGTGCAGTACTCTGCGTAGTCGCGACAAACACGGAAGAAAAAAAGTAATATCAAGAAGCGCCTTTGCTGACCTAAATAGGGTCGCTGAATCGGATCTTGTTGCTGCGACAGTATTTCTATTAAGGCACTATGCTAGGAGCCCGTTTGCTTAGACCTAATGTAAAAATATTGGTTGGGGTTTACGGGGCAATTCCACATTATAACTATGTAGAACGCCATAGTGGAAGACTCGAGAAAATTGTACCATCAGGTGTTCTTTAGTTTACACCTCTAGCTATGTACGCAGACGTCCACCAATTCCTGTATTGAAATAAAGCAGCTACACCACAAATTAGATCACGTGACGTGTGTGCCTGGACCTAAGTGCACGTTAAAGAACCACCGGTGGCTAAAAATATTCCGGCTTATGCTCTCCGTCATTTTCTTATATGATAGCCATTTCTATGCAAAGACAGCTGTAGGCATTGCTGAAGTAGTGTAATCATCACATCGTCTTCCACTCGGCCGATACGCGGTGGAACACGCGATCGGATCTGCTGAGTAAGAATGGCCTGATAGGTATCCACCACTTCGTTTGGCACTTGATTGCTCGAAAAAGACTGTGGAGCAATTATATATGAAATATCCGAATCCTCTACCAGGTTACTGGGCTCTGCGGATTCTAATAACATTATTGTGGCGATTTTGAAATTCCTTTCGTTCACTTGCGGTCAACTCTCCTAGCAGCTATCGTCACCGAGCTGGTGCTGTTTTATGTGACGAATAGATAGGGTGAATGGAAATCTTGATGCTACATAAGGGTTTATGTCCAAATGAGATTGCATCCATTATTTAGGTATAGCTTATTTCTCACAGCGAACGATCCATGTTGAAAGATCAAACACATTACATAAAGTGTTGCAATGCATCATGTGTTAAACAGAAGATACTGTTAGAGCTGATGGTTTGCGAGCAGATTAACCAAGGAGGCAATGCGCGTCCGTCTTTTTTTATCGTTTGAGAGGGATTGATTGATTGATATGTGGGGTTCAACGTCCCAGAACCACTATATGATTATGAGAGACGCCGTAGTGGAGGGCTTCGGAAATTTCCGCCACCTGGGGGGTTTGTTTGAGAGGGAGGGGACTTGTTAAAAGAACGGCGCTATGGTTTTGCAGGTGCTCTCAATTTCGGCGTGCGTCTCTTTCCTTTCTGGAACTCAAATACGTTATACAAAAGGGGGTCCCAAAAAAAAATACTTCAACAAAAGTTTACCTATTTATTCGCTGCCAACATCCAAGCTAGACTGACGACTGACCACAGCTTTGTCGTTTTTTTTTGGAGATCAAGAAGCGTACTGAAACCGCCACATTTTTTCTCTCCAAAACAGTCTACCGCTCTCGCCAATGTGCGGACCACACAAACAAACATACGAAAAAGGGAGTTTACATTCGTAGGATGCGCTTTATTCATGTTTGCGCTAATATACTGCGTGACGGCAAATTTTTTTTTCAGAGGGGGGCAATGCCACGTTCTATTTCCCAAGTTTTGTTATCGTCCCAAAAGACTACACAATTCTCAGCGCAAACCCCACCTGCAGTTTTCGAAAAGCTTCCGGACTGTAGTAGATCTTTTTGATAAGATCACGCCTACTCTGCGAACTGTACAGATTATTCTGGAACCTACGCCACCGCCAGTGATAACGCTAGAACATTCGACGGCGTTCATATAACACTGGATGGCCTCTTCGAGTTTAAGGTGATGCCTTTCGGTCTTTGCTCAGCGCCTGCAACTTTTCAACGCGTTATGGATACAGTACTGGAAGATTAAAGTGGCAGACTTGCGTTTTGTATTTGGACGACGTCGTCGTGTTTTCCTCGAGTTTCGACGAGCATCTTCGGCCCCTTGAAGCTGTACTTCAAGCCATCAAGACGTCCGGACTCAGGCTGAAGCCAGAAAAGTGTAGATTTGCGTACGAGGAGCTCTTGTTTCTTGGGCACGTTATTAGGAAGTCTGGAGTTTGTCCTGATCCACGGAAAACAGCCGCCATCGCTGACTTCCCGCCGCCCACTGACAAGAAGGCGGTGCGCCAATTTCTAAGCCTGTGCGCCTATTATAGGCAGTTCGTGAAAAACTTCGCCCGCATTGCCGATCCTCTCACTAGCCTTACCAAAGCCGACGTGGAGTTCAAGTGGGAAACGCCACAGGAACACGCTTTCCAGTAGCTTAAACATCGCCTCCAGACGCCTCTGTCACTTGCCCATTTCGACGAATTCGCCGAGACAGAAATACACACTGACGCAAGCAGTGTAGGTCTTGGCGCCGTTATTGTGCAGAAGGCGGACGGACTTGAAAGGGGTATCAGTTACGCAAGCCGATCGCTATCCGAAGCAGAAGCCAAATATTCCACAACAGAACAGGAGTGCCTCGCCATCATCTCGGCTACGTTGAAATTTCACCCCTACCTCTATGGCAGGCCCTTAAACGTTGTGAGCGTCCACCACGTCTTGTGTTGGCTAGCCACCTTGAAGAACCCTTCAGGTCGCCTCGCACCTTGGAGCCTGAGACTTCACCTTGGAGCCTGAGACCCCGTGACAATATGACATTACTGTCATTTACAAGTCCGGCAAGAAACACTCCGACGCCAACTGTCTCTGTCGTGCGCCTGTCGACCAACCACAACCCGACGACCCGGATGACGACTTCTTCTTAGGAACAATAACTACCGACGACTTCGCTGAACGACAGCGGGCCGACCCGGAACTTAAGGCCCTAATAGAATACCTCGAAGACAGGACCACCGAAGTCCCAAAGGTATTGAAGCGCGCACTTGCGTCGTTCTTCCTGCGAAACGGCCTTCTCCAAAAGAAAAACTTCTTACCGCTTCAAGCCAAGTACCTCCTTGTGGTGCCTTCAGCTCTGCCACGAGAACTCCTGCAGGCCCTGCACGACGATCCGACGGCAGGGCACCTCAGTGTTTCTCGCACGCTCACGAGGATACAAGAAAGATACTACTAGCCACGTCTTACCACCGACGTCACTCGTTTTGTGAGGACATGCCGGGACTGTCAGCGACGCAAAACACCGCCGACAAGGCCAGCGGGACTTCTGCAGCCAATTGAACCACCTTGCTTAGCTTTTCAGCAGATTGGTATGGGCCTAC
The DNA here is from genome assembly GCF_043290135.1 of Rhipicephalus microplus. NCBI lineage: Eukaryota > Metazoa > Arthropoda > Arachnida > Ixodida > Ixodidae > Rhipicephalus > Rhipicephalus microplus. The sequence continues at coordinate 2,971,091 of NW_027464596.1, forward strand.
TGGGGCCGTTCGCGACGTCGACGTTCGGAAACAAGTGGATCGTGGTAGCTACCGACTACCTCACCCGCTACGCCGAGACAAAAGCCCTTCCCAAAGACAGTCCATCCGAGGTAGCTAAGTTCTTCGTCGAAAATATCGTCCTACGTCACGGCGCCCCGGAGGTCCTTCTCACCGACAGAATAACGGCATTTACTGCCGACTTAAGTCGAGCGATCTTGGCATACAGCCAGACAAACCACCGCTGGACGACAGCGTACCACCCACAGACCAACAGCCTCACTTAACGGCTTAACAAGACGATCGCCGACATGCTGGCAATGTACGTCGATGTCGAACACAACACGTGGGACGCCATTCTTCCGTACGTGACCTTCGCATACAACACGGCGGTGCAGGAGACGACGCAGATATCTCCATACAAATTGGTCTACGAAAGGAGCTCGGCATCGAAGCTCAATGCCATGTTACCCAACGTCACCGACGAATAAAACCTCGATGTGAGTGAGTACCTTCAATGTGCCGAGGAAGCGCGACAACTCGCGCGTCTCCGTATCAAGAATCAACAGACGACCGACAGCTGCCGTTACAATCTTCGACGACGCTTCGTGGAATACCAGCCCGGTGAACGTGTTTGGGTGTGGATGCCGATACGCCGACGTGGACTAAGTGAAAAGCTTTTGAGACGGTACTTCGGACCGTACAGGGTGGTTCAACGTCTTGGCCCACTTGATTGCGAGGTTGTCCCCGACGGCATCAGGAACTCTCAACGACGCCGATCGCGACCTGAAGTCGTCCATGTCGCGCGCCTCAAGCCGTTTCATGCGCGTTAACAAACTGAAACAGTGTTTTTTGTATTATTATTGTATCGTAATTTATTCATTGTACTTTATTGCATAAATGTTGTACCTTCAGCTTTAGTTAAAGCATCGGGACGATGCCTTTTTTCAGAGGGGGGCAATGCCACGATTCATTTCCCAAGTTTTGTTATCGTCCCAAAACACAACAAAATTGTCAGCGTAAACCACGCTGCAGTTTTCGAGAAGCTTCCGGACTGTAGTAGATCATTTCGATAAGATCACGCCTACTCTGCGAACTGTACAGATTATTCTGGAACCTACGCCACCACCAGTGATAATGCTAGAACATTCGACGGCAAGAGTATAAATGCCGACGCGCCTCGCCGCTGGTCAGTAGTTGATCGGCGGCCGACGCTCCTTTTGCCGCTATCAGTTGAAGACTGCTACTGTTATCGGACTTTCCGTTTACCGGGCACAGGTTTGCCCAAATAAACAGTTAAATTCCAACACAAAGTCTCCTGTATTCGGCCTCGTCATGACCCCGTGACATTATACAAGAAATATACGACATGAAGCATGCTTGCACAAGCTTGCAAACATTCTTTGGGAAGCAGCTGGCTAAAAAGTTAAGTTAATAGGAAACGATTTATAATTTACGCTAAGTAGCCTCACGCCATACACCTAATTAAACTTCGAAGGTTACTGTACTAACGAAGGCGTGCTAATTCAGCGCTCCTGCTCCGTTTTGCTTACATCACCACAATGACTATCCACCTTATTCATTCGTTAAACAGCCTCAGTGTTCTGAAGGATTTCAATTTATTACGATTTCTCGGCTGTGTTCTGAAGTCATACTTCAGTATGACTGCCTGCCAGAAGTTATTACAACTTTAGTACTCCGCGTTTACGTCAACAAAATTGTTGGTCCGTATATCAAAGTTGTAAGCCTCGGTGATATAAATGATTTGACTGCGTGCCTAATCTCGCACTATCTCTAGGCGAGACTGCGTCCACAGAGTGCAAGACTCCGTTTCGTGGCACAAAGAACTCGAGAGCAATCAACGCAAACGCAGGCAGTATCACATGATTAGCTTCACGTAAAATGTGGAGGAGCGCTTATCTTTTTTATTCTCGGCTCTTTGTTGATTTCCTGGCTGTCATCTCTTTGCGCCGTTGCGAAGCTCAGTGCATGTAACGCGACACACCTGCAACAGGCAGTTCATCTCATGTCGCCCCACAGGTGCTGGCGCCGTGCTCTGGAGCTGCCTGGTTTGTGCCGGTATTGTGACATTGCCTGCGTCGACGGACCCACCAGCTGCATAGGGAAAGCCCCTGCCAGCCGTGAAACAAAAGAAGGGAGAAGATTTTTCATTCCTGCTGCCCTACTTATGCCGTGGTTTTCAAGCTATCATCAAACTCTCTAACCCGTTGCAAATCAAAGCACTGTCCATACAATGGGAGCCGAAAACTCAGATCTGGCTGTTCCGAGCCAGTGTCTTCCTATGTCCGCTGACTATTTAGGACCTCGGCGTTCACCATTACAAGTTGGCCCACCCGAGTGCGCTAAAATGGAGAAACGAGGTGAGTTTCTCGAATTATAGAGACAATGCATGTATGTAGTTTAAGGAAAGGAGGGTTCGGCGTTAATGTCATGAAGTTGGGCACACTTGATTGTTAGCAACAGCACTAATTTGAGAGGTGAGATAAGGTGTGATGTCATGCTAAAATGCTTGAATTCAAGTGATAGATAGGAATAGTGCAATTCGCCCACAAGGTGGCGCTGCGGTGCGTCAGGCCCAGTGCAAATTTTGAGATTTTAACGCAGCGGACGAACCAAGTTCGCTTTCGTGTTTGCTGGATTTACGGCAGGGGTGGTGTGTGGCGCTCCTGGCTTTTTGTTTTCTCGCTTGTTGCATTTGCAACAGTGGGGCGTTGGAAGTGTCCTCGACTACTGCGTACTGTACGCACTTGCAAAAATGCCCAGGCAAATGCAGCTGGTTGCTCAAAGAATTAACTGTATTGTCAACAGCGCAGTTTTCAGTTGCTCCCACCACACAGTACGCTCAATGACGAAATGTTGCAACGGAATTTCGCAATGAGGCTTCTTGGCAGTGCGCCCGAAGGTTAAACTAGAACAGTGCGCCAAGAATGCTCAGCTGTCGTTTAGGTACAGAGCTCTGAATGAGCAGAATTCGTAACGAAGACCTGAACGAATAGGTGTCAGGTTACCGAGTTTGCAGGCCGCGCTGCTTTAGCGTGTGAGCACGCATCAATGAGATATGCTTGTGAAGCGCGCGCACACAACTCCTCTGGAAAATGATTTAAACTCCTACTAACGGTACATGAAAAACCCCGACGTTTCGGAATCGGCTTCGTTCCTTTTTCAGGGGGGACTGCGGCTGCGTAGCATCGGAGTTTTCAAATCACTCGTGGGGTGGTTAATGACGACCTCTCTCTCTCTCTCTCTTTCTCTCTTTCTGGTTTTGCCGTTGAGCGCAATTTTGATTGGAGTTTGAATCATTTCCCAGTTTTCATACCCAATCAGACAGACATCTGTCGAACGTTTACATTCAAGAACTTCTCTGTGAACTTTCATCAGTCACGATACCAGCGCGTTTTCCTTTAATGCTTACGAGAGTCGGAATAGCACAGTGACGTAGAGTTAAATCGCTCTTTAGCTTACACAAGCAACTGCTACGAGCGCGACCTCAGGCGTGAAAAGCACGAAGAACATATTGGTAACTTGGTTGTCGATCTAGTGAACAGCGACAAGGGCTGGGCACCACATTGTGGGCTGGGCACCACAATGACGATTCATACCTTGTCCTATCACTAACTTTATGGATAGCTATAAAAAAGTACACCTTTTTCCGCTAAATGAAATCATTTGTGATGCGAAGCAGCAGGTGTTAACGCCTACACTGGCGCTCATTGTGGCATTGCGGCAGGAGAGAAATCATGGGAGGCATAAAGCACGCAGGGATGTACTGGTGTTTCATAGTGGCACATGCCGATCACTGCTAATGGGCAATGAAAGATAGACTCATGTTTACACAGATACCCGCCGTCCGCTTTTAGTATTTGACGCGCACGGTACGATTTTTTACTTTTCAACAACGCGCAGGATAAATCTCCCACTGGCACCACTTTCGATGTCAAGATCCAGTGCCTATATATACGGGGTGGCCAGTGAACGGTTGTGAAGCGCAAGCAGTCGGTTTCTTCAGTAAAAAAAATAGCTATCAGACGCTTCCTGCGTCGGCAATGTGAAGTGAGAAGGGGGGAGAGTGTAGGAGAGGATAGAGAAGTAGAGAGGACGCGCAGTAAGGGTCGACACGCTACACACCAGAAAGATCTAGACCTTAATGTGCTTCACATCTGAAAAACCGCTCAGTCGCTGACATGCAGTGCATTCTAGATGTAGATGTAGATTCTAAATTGTATAAAGCCTGCCTTTCAATGACGACAGCGAACGATTTCACCCGTGGTTGCTGCATAAGACTCCTCTTGACGTAATAAATTATGAACCTCCGAGCATGTGTAAGTGTCTTCATGCTGCCGCGTCCTGATGTAGTCATCAGATAGCGCCAAAAAGGCTAGCCACCGTATTTTGCTACTTTGACGATGTACCTGCTGCGCGCGGGATCAGAGAGTGAGTTTGCCGAGTCACAGGGGTGCATCGCTCGTTGCAGTAATACGGCATAGCGAAAAGCTAGGTTGCATTCGTTGCATTGTCAACATGTAGTGACAGGCTGTTGCTGCCCGGCCAATCGTAGCAGTGCATACAGCACCCAGTAGCAGAGGAAGCTTCCAACGCTACTGCATTGTAGATGCAACACACAAGAACATGAGGGGCTAGGGAGCAGCAGACAACACCCCTCACATAAACACAGCAAAAACAGCGGGAAACATGGGTCTTCTGCTGCACGAAACCTCAAAAACGGCGCCCATCCCCGCGCAATACTGTAACACACTGCGTCTGAGTTTCAGTACACACTCCCTGTAGTATATAGTACATTGAGTGTTTCCTAATTCATACTATCCTGGCAATTTTGTGAAGTTGACTAAATCTAAATGTCAAGGAATAACCTTGACTAGGAAGCAAAGTATGCAGTGTCAAATTGTACTTCTTCAAGTAAACTAATAGATGAGAACGTTAAGGCGAACTTACTCTACTGTAAATCTGCGATTTACAGTAACAATAAAACTTACCGTTATTGTAAATCGTACGGTAGTGTAAATATATAGTTAATGTATATCGTACTTTTACAGCAATAATAAGATTTAATGTTATTTATGTCGTAGATTTGTGGTAATGTTTAATCAGCATGAAGAAACACAGATGTAACCCGGGTTAGAAATGTACTTACCATTCATTTCCCGCTGTTGATCACTTTGGCTTCATTTAACAGATAAAACAGAGAAACCATTCTTTATGGACAGTATACTTCGTTATGAAAAAGACGACAATTTTGCATTTGCGCAGGTTACTGTCATCGTACGCCTACAAAAGCTCATTTACCAAATAATAATGGCATGCGAAGGCTTCTGACAAAAAAACTCATTATTGAGAAATTTTATAGAAACATACATTAGAAAAACAGATGAACTAAAAATAAGAAATACTGTAGCTGAAAAGCTGCAGCGCATTCCTGTGTTTTTGTGGCAATATTGAATTATAATAATGAATAAAACAAGCACAACTACCGCACGTGCAGCAAGACTTTATTGATAGTTGTGGACTTGCGTTCTGAAGGGCAATTTATTTTTCGCGAGATTTGTTTACTTAAGCACGCGTGTATATGCTAGGCGTTCGTTCATATATAGTTTCTTTTTTTTTATTTTGTACATGAACAAGATCACATTGATCAACCGCTGTTAGTTTTTTTTTACAGCACCCCATATAATCTTAGAGCTCCTAGTAGAATATAGTTCGTGATGTTTAGTCGAACCATTTGTACAATATATTTTACAGAATGAATGTCTGAATGTTAAAGGATAAGATTCACGGATTATACCGGGGAAATGACGCATGATTGGTGTTCGGAGCTGTTTGATACCTTCAAGTGCTACTTTGTCAAAGGATAATCTGATTTTCATTTGTGCGACCAATCAGTAAAACGAGAAATTGTGTCATCAGTTTTAAATACAGCTTCAGAAAGTTTGCGTAGCAGATTTTTCTTTCGTGTTCAAACAATACGAGGCGACGATGTGCCATCGTGAACTTCAATCGAGGAATAGAAGTGGACGGCAAACTATGCGTCGCAGCACTCCGCTCCGGCGGAGGGCAACCGACGGCAATCTGCCACTGGAACACATACGCTGCCGCCAGAGCAAATGGCACGGGGGGTTCTAGCCAACGCCATGTAGATATCTGGCCGGCACACAGCCACCGTGACGTCACGCGCCTTGACTGAGTGAGCGCGCATGGGAGGCTGGAAGCTACTGCCACCATCGTCTTCCATGAAAAGATAATACATTCGCGGCAAGTTTTATATATATACAACAGCTTGGATTGGTACTGCTTTAACGGTTACATTGCGCTTTAAATTGTTGGTGATTTATTTTAAGCATTTATTATTCCATGCGGACGTAAGAAAATATGGTGCGTTATCGAATGCGAAACCTGTTTATAAGAGTAAAATTTGGTGACCAAACAAAGACGCGAAATGAGTGAGGTAAGCCTTATTGAATAATTTTAACAACGCAGTTCAGTAGATGCACACAAAGTGTTCCTATCAATTGCTAGGCTTCTGCAGTTTTCTCTGCTGAATGAGTGCGTTTGTTCTCTTGTGCATGTTTGCGGATTGGTGTACGTGGTACTCGTCCTAAAGTATTCGAGCTTGAAGTGAAGCTCACACACCTAAAAATATTTTACAAAGCGCTTTATCACACGTATTCTGCTCCACATGCCCCTACTTATAGAAGCTACAAAACAGGAAAATCAGTGAGGTATGCACAAGGATCCAAATTCAGTTGAAGAGCAGCAGCACATATTTCAAGGACAATAAATTAGGAGAAGGTACTAGAGACACATGGTGCATATATATGACATTGCCAGGAAATGATCGGAGCGGCTGTAAGAAATACTACATAGCATACATAACAGATGCGTGACACCGCGTACTATAGCCCTTCTTCCCTCATCTAAACAAAAGGACTGCAGGTATTACAATAAGCCCGAGCTGCTATGCGCAAAAAATAGCGAAATGTTTACCGACCATCACGGGATAAAGCCTGTTTCAAGTACACATTGCCTCGCGGCGATTATTGCTTTATTTTGATGTGTTTGCGGTGCGAGCAGCGGAACCTAAAACGTGGCTGGTTGAGCAGAGCTTGAAGCTGCGTCTACTTCATTTCGCCGTCATTTAAGCCAAGCAGACCATATCTTGGCAAATGCGCCGGTCAAAAGCACGAAATCTATGCCGTTTCCAGCCCTATCTCGGGACGATACGTTATCACCTGTGTGAACGCCAGCGCCGCTCATCTAAAAGTGTTCAATGTCAAGGCTTTCGCTGACAGTTCAAAAGCGTGCACCACATCATTTGACAGAAAGAACCGAACATGTTAATGGTGGTGCCTTTAAAAAAACAACTCAAAATCAAGTAGTATACCTTCGAATCACGGAGAGAACGCTAATGAAAAGACAGGAACCTTCGGCACATTGTCAATATCGGTCGCAGCTGGGCCCTGCCCCTTTGTGAGAGCATGCAGACGTACGCTACGCGGACATTCAGCGAACAAAGCACTTCGCATCACCTCGCAGCACTTCATAAACGCATCTTCGTGCAGTCGCCGGAAGACTCCACGACAGGCTTTGTCAGGCTTAACAATTCTGCGATCTCGAATGGCGGGAGAATGCATGCGTTCGTCTACTCGGCAGGAGACGAGTGTCAAAACTGAGTGACGTCAGAGGCCATTCCAGGGATAGTAAGCACGCCTTAATTATTTTCCTAGGTGGCATTGGGCTAGCGCACATCAGCTATAGAAGTGCATGCCCAGATTTGCTTGCGTTAAGCACCGTTTGCGCCTTCACGGGCAAGCGCAGAGGCAACGAGCGAGCTCTGGCAGCACGTTCCGTAAGTCACGTGGCATGCCACGCTCTGCGCACGCGCGCGAAGACTTCCAACTGAATCCACCGCTTTCAGCGGAGTAGAAAGAGCTGCTCCGAGGAGTATATCTGGCGGCAGAGCTGCTTCTTACCTGTGATGAAATGTACAGGAAGCACTTCCAGTCTGCCAATACAACAAACTTGCTCTGTATTTAGCAGAAACACTGCTGCCAGAAGTTCTGCGAATGTACCAGTGGAATTCACGATGTATGTGGCGTAAATTTAAACAGTGGTAACGCTTGTATCACCGTGCATGGAATGGTCATGTTGAAGCCAGACAAATTTGTGCTACAAAACGAAGGTTATTCGTAGAAACATTCGTAGTCATCCAGCTTTCGTTACCGACGGTATCATGTGGCACTTCATGTTTACTCATGTAGAAATGTGCTTTATATTAACATTGAAACACAGAGGTCGCACACCAAAATGCGCAAACTTATTCAGAATATTCAAATATGAATTCGCCTTTGCGAGGCGTTCAGAGTATACAATACAGTTTTGTTTGATTCATGCCACAAATAAGACGAGCAGAGAAGTGGAGACGACGGATGATGTGGTTGCCCTCCAAATGCCAGAGCGAGGCAAAGTCAGCGAAGCAGCAATTACTAAAGAAACAGTGCACCTGAGGAACGGTGTCGATGTGACATCTATTGTGTCTCTGAGGACATGCAGTATTTTGTGTGACAGCAGGGTTGCATTTCGAAGGCTACTTCTAATATCACTCGGGGTATCTGTGTGATAGTTGTTTTTGATAACCAATACTTCGTTACCTTTTTTTTTTGGAAGTACCGTGCATGAAATTTCCTTTAGATCCACCATCATTTGCATGTTGTGGCGATGTACTTCACTGCTTGTTAATTTCTTATTTTCGAAAAAAAAGATGATCTACGTTAGGCCATCTTCTTCATAAATGAATGTGACATTTCATATCATCACGTTGGCGCACGGCAGTACCTATGTGACTTTTTTGTGTATTAGCTGGGCCAACATTTATGTACGAAACTTAACACTTTGAAACATTTTTCGTGTTACTTTTTCGTCCCGTTCTTTTAGGATATCTGGAGCTAACACGAAAATACCTTAATTTAGATTGGCCTTTCTGCGATTTCTGTGTTTTTTTTTTGTATCTCAGGCAGGCTTATCACCGGTGATGGCTCTCGTGAGACCTTAAATAAGGAGTTTGTGCACCCGTAACATAAAAGGCAATATTGCGGGAAACATTCTACTTGCATTACATTAGCAAGACAGGCTAATGGCACGTTCAACCGATTTGTCACTGTGCTTAGCTCTTATATCATTTCATGAATGGATGCCCTTTCCTTAAGGCAACGAAAACGCTGAAGCGTTTTCTCAAGAACTGTTTCATCGTTTCATCGTCTGTTTCATCGTTTGTGATGTGAAACGTGAAACTGGTACGCGTCGGCCCAGTATGTACTTTCTTTTTCTTGCAGTCTATCACTTTACTTTTCTCCAGTCCAGGGTAGCCTAACAAGGCTCAGGCCTGATTAACCTCCCGGTCTTTCCCTTTATTCTTCCTCTCTCTCTCTCACTCTCTCTCTCTCTTTCTCATGCCTTCACTGCTCTAACAAATAAACTAAGTTGACGCATCGGCAGAAATCGTCGAGATACCTTTCTCGAGGCAAGACGCTGCAATGCTAGTGTTGGTGCACGCTTGGCACTTCCAGCGATACCTCTGGAGAGATCCTAGCCAAATGACTATAAACCTCTGTACAAGATCGATCCATCATGTGACTTCGGTTTGCCGCGAAACCTCATCAGGCAATATGAAACATGTTTACACCGCATCCGATGAAACCTTGGATATAAGAATTACTTAAGGAACAAAATCGGACTGTCAGACTCGCCAATTTGTGTACAATGTAACGTTGCACAAGACATCAATCACGTCTTATATGAGTAGAATAATCAGGGTTAACACTGGAATTGCCTCAGACTGGCTGGCTAAGGTTTCGATAGAAGGACCTATCGTTTTCAAAGGCGCCGTGTCATCCTTGGCGTGTTAGCATTAAAGGGATACGTGGCGCAAAGACAAATGCTAACTGCAACGTTGGCAAGCATCGCACGAGCGCCATTAAGTGAAAGCCACAAATTGTCAGCAATGAACGACCAAACAGTGTCAAAAACTGCTGCAAAGGCTGTTGTAGACTACATAAAAAGCACTGGACTAGATACTAGACTGTTGGGTACTATACTAAGTGGCTACTGTACGTACGCATCACCTCTTCCTGTCTCCATCATCACCCCTCATCCCTCTTTCCTTCCCCTTTCCCTTATCCCCTGTGTAGAGTAGCAGGCTAGAGCGAACTAGCTCAGGTCTACCTCTCTGCTTTCAAATAAATTCTCACTAGGTAGGTTAGTGGTGACGCCATCTCCTGGTGGTGGCGCGTGTCCCTGTCAATAATCGCCGTCTGAAGAGCAAAAAAAAAAACTATAAAGCAGAGGAGCGCTGCCCTCGCTTCTCTTCAAGTCAGGTGGTAGTGATTTAAAATTGTTCTCGGAGGGTGGAAAAATAAAAGAAAAAAGAAGATAGAAAAAACGCAAAGTTGGAGTGGTGCGCTGCAACAGGGGTTGGCCGCGTCAGACACGAATAGGCGAAAGAGCTTAAAGCTTTGGAGCCGCAAGACGGTCGCAGTGTCCAGCTACCACAAAGGGTTGCCGACGATAGTGGTGTACGTCTGTTCCCGAACACCTATGAATGGGACGCACAACAAGAAAGCAGATACAAACAGGGGCAGAAGCAGGCAGCGTACTTTTACACGCCAAGATGTCGAAGGTAAGCGATACTGAATGGGGTCTGAAGAGCGCTTGTTTAAAGGGGAAGGTCATTTTTTGAAACTAACACGCCAAGGATGGCAGGGCGCTTTTGAAAATGATAGGTCCTCCTACCAAAACGTCGGCCAGCTAATTGATTGATTGATATGTGGGGTTTGACGTCCCAAAACCACATTATGATTATGAGAGACACCGTAGTGGGCTCCGGAAGTTTCGACCACCTGGGGATCTTTGACGTGCACGCAAATTTGAGCACATGGGCCTGCAACATTTCCGCCTCCATCGGAAATGCAGCCGCCGCAGCCGGGATTCGATCTCGCAACCTGCGGGTCAGCAGCCGAGTACCTTAGCTACTAGACCACCGCGGCGGGGTGTCGTCGGCCAGCCAAGGCACATCCACTGTTAACCCTGATTATCCCACTACGCTGTTTCCATCTGCCGGCTCCCATCTAGATTTTGGACGTCTTCGTGAGTGTACGATCTACACATCAAAAAGACAGTCACTGAAGATGGTCTCAAAAATACAACAAGGGACAATTTTGGAGTTGCAAAGTATTCTAAGCCCATGACAGAACAGCTCGAGTGCATCAGACTCCACAAAACGCTCCTGATATTTTTACGGACCACAGTCCTGTACGAAACGTTTTAAATAGTGCAGTGCGTGTGAGTCGCTGTATGTGTCATGTGACTGTTATGCCTGTGCGTGACTGCATGTGCTTTGTGTGTATGACTGTATATATCATAGTCACGACCCGGCACCTGAAGTAGCCTGTCAGGCAAAAAAATAGGCAAACCTCGCCAGCTTTCCTTTAAAATAATTATCTCACTCTCTCTCAATAAGCTGATTGCGTAATGTACAAGAGTATGAAGCGTGCCCACAGAAACTCCATCGCTCGCCTCGGTGAAACAGTGGCTAGGGTGCTCGGCTGCTGACTAGAAGGTCGCACGTTCGATCGCGGCTGTGGCGGTCGCTCGCCTTTTGGTGGAGGCAAATTGGTATAGAGGCCCGTGTGATTTGCGATGTTAGTGCACGTTGAAGAACCCCACATGGTCGAAATTTCTGGAGTCCTCCACTACGGCGTCTCTCTTTAATCATGTCGCGGCTTTTTGGACGAAAACCCCAGATATTATTGTTAATATTAGAAATTTTATGAGAATGGCAGCTAGCCGCCAGACTAGCTAAAACACAGCAAGACACCGAATTCGGCGATTTTGATTGTATCTTAACGAGCTACACATAAACTAAAACAAAGTTATTGCACTTTTAGATCAGATAGACAATGCATGCTGTTTCTTTAGTAGTGTTATTTCCCAAAAAAGACTGTTCATTGTCAAAAAGACTGTTTCATTGTCCGAGGAGAGCCTAATAATGTTTGTGGTCTAAATCGAAAAACCTCCACATAAAAATGAGGGAGGCTGAGGACGATATGCGGTAACAGTAGAGGCTACAGATTTCATCCTTCTCATAGCAAAACGCGTGTTTGAACAAGTTGGTGCATACTTGATGAAAAAACAAAAAATGGTCGCTGTGAATTGAAGACATAGCCAAGAGGCACAAACGACAGGCGCTCAACTTTCAACTTTCAGCGCTCAACCTTTAAGTGCGTATATCTGAAGTTGAGCGCCTATCGTGAGCCTTTTGTTTAGGTATCCATTTCATAGAGCTCGTTTGTCTCGTTTTCAACCTTGTGCCGCATGTTCATACTGTGCTTACTGACGAAGTGAACCAGACATGAGCTTTTTTTTTGTTAACATACCTACAGGTTTCGCCATTGCCTTTATTTTTTTTTCAGTGTCATGGTTCGGCTCCGTGATCGCTACCACTGAAAGACATGTATCGCTTAATAAGTTCTTGCAAAGTTTTTTTAGAACTTTGACAGTGTCACTCCCAACATGCATGTGGTATCAGTAACATTGTGTAAGCACTACTGTAGCTGTACCTGCCATCGCCTAGCAACAGTCTTCACATTCACAGCAATCTTTACTCGATCATTGTGAAAAAAAGCACTGCCGAATATGCCCTACTACAGGCTCATTTGTTACCTAGTCATATGTGATACTCTATGCAAAGTTTCACACGTAGAGTGAAGTACAGTGTGAGCACCTTATCACATCCACTGTCGACGTAATTTGAAGCCGGCACATTTTCTCTGAACTGAGTAATTCATAAGGCAATAAACAACAATCTGTTCACCCGATTTCGTACAGCTTGAACATACTATACACTACCACTGTTTTTCAGTATAAGGCTTCTATTTATCTACCTGGTATATGGCTGACGCATGGGGTTTTTCACAATCGCAACTGTTGAGCTATTTACGACTTGGTGTGGGTATCTTGGAAATCAAGGGTCTTTTTTTTGTCCAGTTTTCTGAGAAAAAAAAGTAGAGTCATTAGGAGGGTAAGAGAGAAACGGCTAAATGAAAATAGATTCAATAAATAAAATGTCTGCAACCATACCTTGCCAGAATTTCGGCCCATGTGCTTGCTTTCAGTGATGACACAATCTCCGCTGACTTGAGGTAGGTTCAGCGATGAATCATCCAAGCGTGCATTGATTTGAGCAGTTGCTTGGAGGCTGCGGTTGGGTAGTAAGAGGAAAAACAGTCTTGGTTATTTTGGTAGAAGTGTGAACAGGTTTGTGATGCATGACTAAGAAGAATGTACATGGTAACACTGCATGTAAGAGAGGTAGCGTGGACGTAGTAACAATGCTGTTTTTGTGAATGTGTCTTGTGGATGGAATTTCAATGAATTGTTTTAGTGACGTTCTTCACAGTACAAAGCTAAGTAATTGCCCAACTTGACAGACTATAGGGTTTCTGTAAATGTTATATGCTCGATTGTAAATTTACAAAAAGTGTACGAATGCGTACATGTACTGGAGATTTATTTATTTATTTATTTATTTTATTTATTTAGGTACCCTAAGGGCCCAAATGGGCATTACATAGGGGGGGAATGATCACAGCTGGCGAGTGACAGTTAATTAGCTGATTGTTTATACGCGTGCTATTTCCGTCATAGAATGGTGTTTAACAACAGGAGAATGAGGTATCGATTTTTTTGTACTGTTTTGTTTAACGTGAAGATCCAAAGATATGTGCAGAAACTGAATGCCCAAAAAAGGGACGGTAAGAACAACGCAGTTATTGTCAGTTCGCAGCATGAGCGTATAGTAAAAGCCGGGGACAGTGCACGTTGTACAAGAGTCACATTATAGGTTGTAGTAACAGCGGTAGAATGGAAACGAGGTAACGCTTGAGACTCGTGGGTAGAATGTTGCAAATCCAAATTGCATCCACTTTATTGCAGTGCCTTATACTTTCATAATCTTGTTCCAAGAACTTTTAAAAGAACTTAAAATGCAATAACGAACATGAACATCACTGGTGGACGTTGAAAAGTTGGAACTCATGAGGAGTCACATTGCAAAATCTAAAAGTGCAATCTAAAGTCTGTGCGCTCTCAGAAATTTAGCAGGTGCTCAGGATCAATTTCCGACCACGCCGGCCAGGCTAACCCCACGTGTTGCAACGTCACAACCACTATCTCCACCACCGCTTGCATAAAACGGCTTTTGTGTGCATGCGTAAATCTGCCCAAAGCGCATTTCTTACTTTCTGAAGAAGTTGGCCACAAGCACCTACAAAATGTTCTTAATAGTGTTAGTTTTCATGGTATCAGAACCAATCGGGACGACCAGCATATCTTTCCCGCATGTTTTCGCAACTTGAAATCTGCCTATTGAAGACACGTTAATTGTTTTTGTAATCATGAAACTATCTCACACAATAATGGCTGCGTTGCTATATACTTGCAATCATAGGAAGAGAATGTCCAGTGTGTAGGGTTCTCGGCGTCTGTAGCGTACAGTCATCCTCCATTTTGGACATATTCTTGAAAATATGCCATCTATATAGGATACCGACGGTTCTCGTGCTCTTAACGAGCTGATTTGAAAAATATAACGATAGACAGTGGCAAGTAAGTCTTAGAAAACGTCCTTAGTTCTTTGCAATAAATTGAGACACCGTGCTCACATTATATGGCATTTACGCCAAAGTAAAAATGTTGGAAGTCACGCCGCAGTAACGGCAGCTGCGCTCTTCAGTTGAGTCGTATTGCCAGCGCAGGGTGATTGTAGAGCTAAGGAACAATGACTTCGCATTCATTTATACTAGCACGTAGCTATCAAGTGCGGAACATAAAACAAAAGGTAAAAAAAAGAACATTGCAATAGTGAAGGACTTGGTTACTAAACACCGTTCACAGAGGGAAGCATTTATATGTGTGCTTCGCTCTTTTTATTCTAAAATAATTATACGCCTTGGTGATAACTATCGTAAACGTCATGCGTCGAATTTCACCATTTTATTCCAGATTAACACCACATTCAGGGTGCCTATAGTCTTCCCGCTGATAGGCATATATGTCGTCCTTATAGCATATCAACACCAAAGTTATTCCAATCACTTTCTTTTGGGTGGCCCAGTACTTTACCACCCTCTTTTTTACTCATGTTGCTCAATGTTTTTGCTCTGTTTTGTGTTATCATGCAGAAGAGAAACGTGGCGTAGTTTGAGTAAGGTGGGCGAATAAAGGTAAAATTGTGCAATGTACAGCATGGGAGAAGAGATGAGCGAATGCAGCGTAGCAGCTGTGAGCCATCGCGCAGCAGATTATCAAGGGCACTGTATACGAACTACATTTTTTTAAGGGCCACCAAGCGTCATAAAAAACAGGCGCCAGGTTAGGCTCAGCTGCAGCGTTGGGATTGCGTCTAGTAAGTGCAATGAGTCGCTCTTCTTAGCATTTGTAGCATGTGTATACACCTCTACCAGCTCGAAAAATAAGGCCGTACTGTCACGGGAACAAAAACCTTTTTCTGTTAAACAAAACTAAAGAAGAAAATCACAGTTTTGTGACAAAGGTCAAACAATAGATTGAACTAACTGTAGTTTTATACGGTAAGAAGCAATGAAGGCTAGCAGCGAACTCGTGTAGCATCTGATCGCGTGTAACTGAACAAAACACAGGCGTAATTAAGAAACGCGGCCTGTGTCACGAGCGAAGCAATCGTCGGGCTGTCTATCAGTTCAGCGCAAACTTAGTGGTCACAATTAGGTATGCACTAAGGTAAAAACTTGGCGCTAATGCAGGCTAACACATCTCGCAGATAAAAGCACCCAATTTCTGCCGAAGAAATACCTTCCGACGCTGCTCTCTCAGCAATGCCCCCCATGGACCTTAAGTACGATAAAACACGGCCGGCCTTTTTCTTCCAACTTAAGCGGGTGTCGTCGGCCAGACTCTCACGATTTCACTCGACCGTTGAAAGTACGACACGTGGGACTATGCTATGAAGCTTATGTTTACATGAAACAACACGGCGACGGCAGCTAAAAACAGCCAATGTGTTCTACCGATGTGTATGTAACAGCTGCCAGAAAAAAAATGAAATAGGATAAGTACACCTAAAGTGCAACTTTTTATTTAAATTTTGAGGACTTAATGACCAACCTCACGCTCAAATTGCATTGGCGTTCAATCTGTGCTGAATGGTTTGCGTTAGTTAGCCTGTAAAATCTTCTTCTTCAAAGAGCTGGAACAAAAATGAGGGCAAAATAATGGCCGTTTTTTAGTGGATATCTCAAAATACAGAACTTTGTATCACTGGCCAGGCAGGTATATTCAATTGGTTTGCGGAAATTTGCGTTGTTTTACTTGTCTGACCGCAACAATTTCCAAGTGACAAATTTGGTTGATCTCTGGCGGAGGAAACACGATTACTGCTCCTAATTTATACCGCCTTCTAAAGCAATACACAAACGATAGATTAAGCATTCGCGTATTTGACTACAACATAACACGTAGAAGACGGACAAATATATGACACTTGGTCAGTCTCAAGCTGATAATTGCATGGCAAAAATTAGCGTGATTCTACGCCTCTTTCAGTCAGGTATTTATGACCACCTCTAGTCATCTATGCAAGACTTTGAAATGAGCGACAATGCATGATAGGAGGATACATCAAGTGCATAAAAAACACAGGTATGTGCACTTTATGACAGTTGTCATTGATTTTTAGTGCGGGACAACAAAAATACAACTAATAGTAGTTGATTGTGGAAAGACTAACCAAATGTGTTTTGCGCATTTTTATGTTTTCCTGCTTTCAAATTTTTACCACTATCAATCAGTACCAAAAAAAAAAAAATGCACGAGCTAATGATATGCCTAGAGGAGAGAAGGATATGAAAACAGAAGGAAATACTAGGAGATCAACTAAAACTATGACATCAGATTCGCTACCCTACCTACGGGCAAAATTGAATGAAAAAATACATGGAAAGAAGAGTAGATATTAGAGCAGGTGCAATGTATCTGACGTTAACAGGTACACGTTTAGTGGCCGATTGCATATATACTCAAGATGACGCTGTTCTTGTTTTATGTGTTCAATAACGAGCAAAATATTCCTCTCGTAAGCATGGAGAATTTTCCAGTTTGAAAAATGAAAGCCTCCTGGTATTTGACTTCTTAATTATATTGTCTTGTTGAATTTTGAAATTGAATCGTTGTAAACAACACGAGATGATCTAAATTTACTTAGCCCTTCAAAACAGCGTCCTTCGTAATCATGTCATGGTTTCGGGACGTAAAACCCAGGATATCAATATCTCTTGAGTCAGTATCTTGGGTCTCACCTGTATTAATGTATACAATGTTCTATACAAATAGATGGATCAGTAAATTATACAATTGTTTTATATATGAACAGCGCGTCTCGTAACAAATCACTCTTTGTTCATTCTGTTAAAAAACTAGCATTATTTCAAACATTTATGGGCCACGAAAATTAGGTTAATCTTATAATTTATCACTGGCCCTAAAAGTTGTTGCAGGCGATGGCTAGCCCACCAAACTGATTATGTTCCACATAAATTTGTGCGGCCTGTCAGAAAACTATCATAATTATTAACAAGTATGCGCCACAATTAGTGCAGTTCCGCTACTCACAACTTCCACTCTGTAAAGGTGGCCGTGACCTGCCACACAAATGGCTGCAAAGCAACGGCGTTGAGCGGAAGACCCTCAATACGTACGATGAAAGCACTATCGAACGGTAAAAGAAGCGGCGGTTGTGAGAATCTCTTGAGAGAAGACAGCGAAGCGACGGGAGCCCTACACCAACGAAGACGTACCCGTGAAATGTTCGTGACTGCATTTAAGTTCGCACCTCTCTGTGCTGAGAATCAACATAGAAACAACCTAGCATCACCTGGCTAAGGCTTAGAAACATCGTCAAAACAACCACATTAGTCTTCACATTATGCGATTTTGCTGTTTCAAGCATTGCTCTGTAGCTTATTGCAAGATTCGACAAATTACTTAGTGATGTAAGTAAATAAAGTTTTAAAATACCTATTTATCATTTATTTATTTATTTATTTATTTAGTGACTTACCATTGCTGATTTACCACCCGATTTGATTGCCGACGCCTTCTTTCTGATCGATTCTAGTGCGGCGACTTCATTCTTGGAACAACAGATGGTCCTAATATTGCGAGCGCTCAAATACAGCGTCTCTGGTTTCGCGACGTTGAACTGTATATTATTATTATTATTATTATTATTATTATTATTATTATTATTATTATTATTATTATTATTATTATTATTATTATTAATATTATTATTATTATTATTATTATTATCATTATTATTATTATTATTATTGAAATACGGAAATTAATACATTGAATCTTCTTTTTTCGTTCATAACGCAGTCGAAGCAAACACAAAACTGCCCACGTGGAAGCTTTGCCGACCTGCCGTGGTCGTTCAAGCCGGTGTGGCTTGCGGCCGCAAACAGGCATTGTCTTGGACTAGCAACCTGGATCAATGGGTCATAGGTGCTGCGTGCTTGGCCACGACGTTTATGACGGGTGCGACGCTACGCACTATAGGCTTCCTGTTCGTCAACTTCCTGGCAAAGTTCGAGACAAGCAGGCAGCAGACTGCGTGGTCCGTCAGCTTCACCTCGGCGGGTGTAGCGTTCTCAGGTAGGCACTAATGATTCCAAACTGAGCGGCATTAGCGACCACACCTACCTACGGCTCCAGCGTCACTGCGTGTTCCAAGGATGAACCTACAAGACAAGTGTGGTACCACCGAAGTTCGAGAATAACACAAGCCTTTTGTGGCTTTCCTCTGTATGCCAGCACACTCCACAACGAACAGTCAGGCACAGCAAAAGTAAAGAACACGGCTGTGTTCCAACTCGCACAAATTAAGCTATTGTTTAGAACATAATTTGATTCACCTCCGAAATGTACTAAAGTGGTCATTCTTCTGACCGAAGTCCATCGCAAGCGCTTCGAGAACTGTCGTGTTTCTGTGGGAATGGCGACGAAAGTTGCAGTTACGTCACGCGAGATCTGTAGTATGCGTTGGCGTGCGCAGGTTTCCCCTTCACGGAGAACAAAAGTTGATCGCGGCGTACCCCCTCCTTTTTATATCAATGCATGGATCTAACTTCGCACCCCCTCACTAATTCACAGCGCCCCCTCCCTATTATGTCCATGTGTCGGGCTGTGTTTGTTCCCCACCGTCGTAGGTGCCTATGGGAGTGGCCGCCCCCTTACCCCCTCCCGTGCGCACGCCTATCGTAGTGATGAGAGCGACTTTCGGAGACTTCCACCTTGTACTTACCTGGCCTGGCAAAGAATCGCGGCTGCTACATGTTTGTTTTGCAGGTGCATGTGCAGCACGTGCGTGAGAGAACGCCAGCGAGAGCAGATGATCATCAGCACAAGGTGCGTCACAACTATGTGTGGTCACCTGACCAAACATATTTATACGTCACACCCCAATTCGACGCCAAGAAGTGGAAACTGATAACTGTGGTCATAGAAAAGGCGATAACAATTTATTGAATCAAAATAATAAATCTTGATGCGCGCATAGTGGTTTCTGGAGCTACAAGAAACGCTTGCAGCGAAGAACGTGCAAGCCACCAAAATGGTGGCACTACCGCTTTATTAAAGGTTTTTACTTTGTACGTTTAATTTTTAACATTCTCGTGCTGATGGAACGCGTGTAGCAAAATAATAGCTCCCTATACGTGAGACTCAATCACCGCTGTGACAAAGTCATAAGGGAGGTTTTCACAGTGTAAATTATCCCGGTGACGCCAAGGGATGTGGGAATATCGAGTTACCGGACGATAGGATTATTATCTTATGACACTTCGTGCTACTGCGTTCATGGGCACGTTTGTTGTCGTGTAGGGAGAGAAATATTGGTACGGGAAGTATTTAGTAAGTTAACACTGCTCGGGTTAACACTGCTCGGGTTAACACTGCACACAGCGAACAGGAATGAAACACAACAGGCCAGCTATGACTCCGCCCCACAGCGACGTCGTCGTCTTCATTCATTCGGTGTCCTCTTGGTACCCGTGCCAGATGTATCTTTTGATATCATTGACGTTACCCTTGTGAGAAAAAACCACCCCGAGTCCATTGTGGTTAGAAGGGCGTGTTTTTGTTGTAAGGCTTCAGCCGACAAAATTCACAATGTCAGTTTTCACATTGGCAACCGTCGATCAGTGCGTGGTCGAGGAAATCTCGTAGGTGACATGTGTCATCTGTCACACAGCTCGGTAGGGCCCAACGTATAATTACAAAAGCATAGCGCAGAGGCCAACACGACTGAGCGAGAGCCAGGAAAGCACGAAATAGCACGGAGGAAAATCGGCATCCCTGTATCGACTCTTATAAAGCGTCCTTTGTACTGTCGGTGACGACGAGAACCGAGCGCGTGCTATTTATTGTACGTGCCATGACAGCATGGGTGACGGCAGCTTGACCGTGTGAAATGCTGGGTGGAGGGTCAGTCGGGAGGAAGGTGTGAAAATATAGTAAGGTATCACGGCCATAGAGAAGATCAAATAGTGAGTAGCCCTCAGTTTCACGATGCGACGAGTTGTAGGCGAAGGTGACGAACAGGAGCGTGATGTCCCAATCAGTGTGGTCGTAAGAACCGTACATGGGAAGCATGTTCATTAGTGTGCGGTTTCGGCGTTCGGTAAGTCCGGTAGTCTCAGAATTCCAAGAAGTCGTAAAGTTGTTTCGAGTACCACAAAATTGAAGAAGGTCTTCAAACACGTGAGAGTTTTGATACCCTTGATATTATTATCATAAACCCGCCGTGGTGGTATAGTGGATACGGCACTCGGCTGCTGACCCGCAGGCCACGGGATTGAATCCCGCCCGTGGCATCGCCATTTTCTTTCTGTAGAGGGGGAAATGTCTGACAACAGCGTGCTTAAATTTAGGGGCACGTTAGAGAACCCTACGTAGTCAAAATGTCCGGAGCCTTCCACTATGGTGTCTCTCATAATATTATGGTGATTTTGGGAAGTGAAGCCCCAACAACTATTTTCATTACAATGTGATCACAAACGCAACTCAATTATAATTCTGAAAGAATGTTCACGAGACATTCGTGCTCTTGCCATCGCTCTATAGCTTTATTATCGCAACCACTTGTTGCGATAATATCGCTTTATCGATGTTATCGATGTTATCGCCGCGTTGGTATCTAAGGTGCTCGGCTGCTGACTCTAAAATCGCGGGATCGAATCCCGGCTGCGGTGGCTGCATTTAAAATGGAGGCGAAATTGCTGTAGGCCTGTGTGCTCAGATTTAGGTGTACGTTGAAAAATACCACGTGGTCAAAGTTAATCGAGCCCTCGACTACGGAGTCTCTCATTATCACATGATAGATTTTAAACGTTAAACGTCACATATCAATCAATCAATCAATTGCCATTTATAATTCTCACTCCACAGATGCCACGTTATTCTCATGATTTTAGCACTAATGTGGCAACCACTGCGCACGAACCTGCGCAGCGTTGCCTCGTCACTGGTTAGGCCGGCGTGACACGGCCACTTGCTGCAACACGCTTCCGATAAGATACGGCACCCACGAAGCTTCGCCGGAGGCTTACGTCACCACTGGTAGCTATAAAACCAAAGCTGTCACGCTATATTTCATCATTGCTTCTTACCTCTGACGAGCGACCCGCCCTGGTGGTCTAGTAACTATGGTACCCAGCTGCTGACCCGCAGATCGCGGGATCGAATCCCGGCTGCGGTGGCTGCATTTCTGATGGAGGCGGAAATGTTGTAGGCTCGTGCGCTCAGATATGGGTGCACGTTAAAGAACCCCAGGTGGTCGAAATCTTCGGATCCCTCCACTACTGCGTCTCTCACAATCATATGGTGGTTTTGGGAAACCCCACATATCAATCAATAAATCTAATGAGCTCTGCGTCAGTATGCTCAATCTGATGCTTTTTCTATTGATGGAATAAGCAGTTATGTTTTCATGTTTGAATCTGCTCTTTGTCGAAGCGGCATCCTACATCTGGTGACCCGGAAAGCAAACGAACCACACTGCCATGACCGACCCCGAAGCCCAAGCCACATTTAGCCAGCAAAACTTCAACAGCAACTGCAGACCCAGCGATAGCAGCATAGCGGCAACATCTCCACAAAGCAGGCACTAGATGCGCGACAACTCCAACGAGGGTGTCAGAACCCCTGCAGACGACAAGCCACAAGTTGCTCTACACGGCATGCCCCTGTCAAGTTTCCGCCGCTTTGGCCGTACTCACCCGAGGTATGACTCACCCATGTTGATGCCCAATTCTTCTTGGGAGGCATCACTCACGATTGTACCCGCTACCAATACGTCGTTGCCAACCTGCACGCCGTTACGTCAATGAGGCCCGGGATGTCCTCATCAACCCACAAGTGGCTAATCTTTACGACTGCCTCAAGACGAAACACATACGTCGCCTGTCATCTTCGGATGAAGAAAACGTGTGAATACTTGTGACCGCAGAGCTTGCTAAGCGCAAACTTTCGCAGCTCCTCCGTCACACGCACGCTCTCACGCGCAGCATGGAACCCCAGGATTATGTCGTGCGAGAGCACTGGCTTCGACTTTTACCACACCTTCAGCTAATTGTGCAGACTCAACTTAGTATGCCTCTCGATGAACTTGCCGAGATCGCTGATCGCATCATCGTATTTCTGCAGCAGAAATCGCCCACCATCCAGGCTGTCGTTTTTACGCTAAACACCGCGGAGCTCACACGCCATATGGACGATATCAATCGACAATTGAGCTGCATTCAGCAACGCGCCAAAGATAACAGTTCGAAAGCTGTGGCCGTAACACTATCTGATCGCGGCAGCCTGCTAAAAACAGCCTGTGTTACAACCATCAAAGTTTCGGTGACAGAGCCCGACATTGTCGACAACCCTGCTCCTCCAACGAGAAATATCAACGGCAGCTGGTGAAAACAGCCGCAAGCTGCCCACCTAGAGGCCGTCGCACCTTCGTCACCAATCGAATCACTGAACAGCGTTTGCTACAGCGGTTCTGATATTCGCTGCTACCCACGAGCCAATCTTTAAGGCTCTCGCCCGTCGCAATCTTTCGAGGACGGTGCGACGAACGGGTCCACAAGACGTACGACTCGCTGCGCTTGCACATCCATTTCGGGAGGCTACGCTGCGGCCTTTATTGGACTTTTGCCACCGACGTTACTGAACTAATAATCGACTCGAAGTTTTTGGCACATTATAACCTCCTTCCAATTTGCAGCCACGATTGTCTCGTCGATGCGTCAACGGGACATTTTTCACCACGCTAGTGAAGAACCACTCTCCTACTAAGCAGCAAAGTGCTCAGTGATGACAATACTTCGCTGTACCACGCCCTTCTCACCAAACTTCCAGGTTTAACGCGTCCCAGGGGGCTGCCACGCAAAGTGTAGCACATCACCGTTCACTACATCCGGACCACTCAAGGCTCCCCGGTTTTCGCCGCCCTCGTCGCCTTGCCGTTCACCACATGGGCATAGCCAAGGCATAGTTCAAAGCTATGATCCAAAAAGGTATCGCCCATCGCTCCGACAGCCGATGAGCCTCGCCACTTCACACCGTCCTGAAGAAGACCGATGGTTGGCGAGCATAGAGGGGCTACCGCGCCCTCAATGTGTGCATCATATAGGACAGGTACCCCGTTCACCACATACACGACTTCGCCCATCGTATTCAAGACTGCCCTGTCTTCTCCGTGATGAACTTTGTGAAGGCTTACATGCTTACAGGACCCCTTAGTTAGGAGGACGACCCGAAAATTCCAATAATCACCAGTTTGACTTGTTCGAGTTTTCCTTGGTGAGATTTTGCCTAAGAAACAGCGGGCACAGCTTTCAGCGCTTCATCATCGAAGTCGTCCGAGGCCACAACTTCTGCTTCGTCTATCTTGACGACATATTGGTCTTTCCACGTGACGCCGAAGAACACCATGGGCACGTTCGTCTGTTGCTCCAACGCCTTTGCCTGTTATATGCTTATGATGCGGGCCGAGCATTTGTGTTTTCCTTACCTCAAAACAAAGAATTCTTCAACGCCTCGACCACGGCCTGCTCGTCAACCCCCAGAAGAACACGCTCGGTGCTTCCACCGTTCATTTACACGACAACGAAGTTTCGTCAAAGGAAACTAGACTCTCTCCTGAACTCATCGCTGACTTCCAAAAGTACCCTCAGCCCTCCGCCGCTAATGACCTTTGCCGTTTCTTCGGCATGGGAAACGTTTACAGACGTTTCTTACCACACGCCTCCGACTACCAGGCGCCTCTTCATGATGCCTTTTCTGGTCCACGAGGAAACTAGCCCGTCACGTTGACACCGATTTTGGTGCAAAGCTTTGAGTAACTCAATGCTCTGCACGAACACGCTAATCCCCCATCCCGTGCATGACGTGCCTGAAACAGCTTTGGGACTCTTCCCGGACGCCTCTAGCTTCGCCATCAGCACCGCCCTGATGATACACGTGGACCACACCTGGAAACCCTTGGTATTCTTCTCCAGGAAACTCTCAGCTTGAAAGGCGACCCCTTCAAAGGCTAAGTCGACCGCCAAAAGCACAACCGCTGTCCCTACGAATTCGCCAGTTTACTGCAGGTAACTTCTGGTGATACACGAAGCAGTGCAATACTTTCACCATATTCTCGAAGCACAGAACTGCACCATATACACCTATCACAAGCCACTTACCTGCAACTTCCCTGAACGTTGCGAAAATCTCCCACCTTTTCAGCCGAACCAACTCTCGTTCATCACACAGTTCATCGACATCCAACATGCCAGCGGGAAATACAACGTGGTTGCCGATGCGCGTGCACGTGTAGCCGCCATCAGCTCCTTGCAGATAACAGCGGACGTTCTCACCAAGGCTCAGACCATAGACACCGAATGGCAGAAACTTCTCAAGAACATGTCCTTACTACAGCTACATGAACTCCCCATTCCAAGGTCGGCAACCACAATCTGTTGCGATACGTCGACTGGACGAAGCAGGCCCTCTGTGTCCCTGTCCCATCGCCATGGTCTTTTCAACCTGCTCCACAACCTCAGCCATCCCGGTATACGCGTCTCTACACGCTTCATGGCTGACCACTAAGTCTGGCCCTCCATGAGGTGGGATTGTCGCACGGGGGCGTGCTCTTGCATTCAAGGACAACGCGTTGAAGTAACCAGACACGTCACGCCCCATTGGAAACATTTCTTCTGCCCTCTGGTCAGTTCGAGCACGTCCACTTCGACATCATATGACTGTTTACTCCGGCTGGGCCCTACCGCAACTGCCTTTTACCAGTACACTTGATGGCCCGAGGCATGGCCCCACGAAAAAATCACCACGGAAGACGTCACGTCACCCTTCTTCAGCGGCTTAATTGCTCGTTTCGGCGCCCCTCTCCGTGTAACCACCGACTAAGGACGACAGTACGAGTCGCGCCAATTCAGGCTCATCATACTAACAGATTGTGAGAAGAGCCTGCATCACTACTGTATCGCAGGTTCATCATATTAACAATCGGTTTTGAACACTTGAGGGCCACCTGTTACCTCCGCAGTGCCAACGGAATTATCGAGCGTTTCCACCGGCATTTCAAGGCAGCCGTTATGGGCCACCCGAATTCAACCTTACGTCGCGCATTTGCCCTACATGGCTCGAAATTGAAATCCTTAATTGCTGACTTGTTACGCACCTTTATTATTACGCAATTTTACTGCGCCTTGGGTCTCGCTAATTCCATGCGGTAAAGAAAAGACACAGAAAGCAAGAGATAGAAAACTTGTTTTTTTAGCCGAATGACGTAATTGCAATATGCACAGAAAACTTCGCAGAGGCAATTGTAAGACCATTGTTCACGAGCTCAATAGCATATTATTTCGTAAACTCGCGTTGCCCCACCGTCGAAAACCACCGCAGCGAAACAGCTGCTTTCAACATATAGCTTTGGCAGCCATAGAGCACCGTGTCTCGTTGCTTCGCCTGTCGCGTTCACAGTCACCAATGGCGAGGGCACGCTGGCCGTGCGCTAGCGAAAGCAGTCGGTAACCACAGGAGCGGCTATCTACACATTCTTTGAGCTAGTTCAGCTCCGAAATATCCCACCAGCAAACAGCACATAAAAAAATAATTAAGCTGCTGAATGTACGTACGCGCGAAACCACCACGAAAAAGTGAGTGATGCCCTGTTTACGTGACAAAGCGCCAAACCGACGAACGCGTCGAACTAAACACAAGCTCTGCTAGCAAATTGTTGGTACGCCTCCAAAACCATTGGTGCACGTTAACAGATTGCCTGCATGTGCCCGCTGTTTCTAAAACCGAACGAAGGAAGTTTTCCGCTCAACCACATACAAAAAAATAAAGCTTTAATAAAGTAATCTTCTAGTTTTTGTAACATATATAAAGCTATTGAAAATAAATGTTCAAGAAATTTTTTGGTGTACCTGTTCCCTACTCTCCTAGTCGCACTTCAATAGTCTCGCGGTTGTAAATGTGTTTGAAAATAGTTATCGGGCAGCTTTTCGTTCCCACTTTCGTGACCCATTCAGATTGCTTTTGGTTTCAACCTTACTCGGATACCTCTGACGAGCGTAGCGTCAGTATGCTCGATCCGATGATTTTCCAATATATTGAATAGACAGCTATATTTTCATGTTGAGATCCGTACTTCGTTGACCCGGCATTCCACACTAAGATGTTTTACTTGCCATTATGCGTGAGCAATTTCAGGCCCCTATAGGGCCAGTTACCATCCCCATTCTTCCCATTCAATATCAAGTACTGTCGCTGTTTGGCCGCTTCATAGTCCTTGAATAAACACATATAAACACACATATCGCTCATGATTCTGTCCCAGCAAGACATTTGCACCAGAAGTAGGGCACTCGATATTACCGCAATAACATAATGTGCTTGCCTCGTCCAGATGAACTTCACTAGATGGCGCGACTTATCGAGCCGTCCAGAGGTCATAGGGCTCTCACGTTCACGGCTTCACTATGAGAGGTCACTCTTGCATTAATAGTCCCATTGAAAGAATGTGGTGAAAAATGGTGCTCTTCATTTTGACACGTCTACTGGAGTGTCCCCAAAACTAATATCGTTTGCGGACACTCCATCTGTTGCGTGACAGCAACACACGCGAATGAAAGGAGATTTAGAGATTTGAGAGTATACGTTCCATAAAGGCCCGCGAAGCGCACTTTCCCTTCGGTATCCGGTAACCCAATAACATAAAGAACGATATGTACCAGCTAAAAGCACTTCATTGCTGTCAATCGACGTAAGATTATAACATATATTCTGAGTAATAGAGTCAATAGCATTATAACTACAATTTTCTGCACTGTAAATGCCGTTCCACTGTACTGCACCTTGGAAAATAATGTATTTACAAGTCGCGCAAGGCTGCTTTTTTTAAAATATCTGTTAAATTGGTGTAAGAAGGAGCAGTGCGTTTGCAACACTTCTTTGTTTTCTCTCTTGCCCCCCCCCCCCTCATCTTTTTTTTGCTGCTTACTCGTTGTTAGTTACGTTTACTTATAAGGATGGTTTATTAGAACAATCAATCTAATCTGTCACGTTCCTGCTGCTTTACCGCAGCGTATACTGCAGCCGGTATCAGAAGCTTGCATGTGTTAATGTGCAAGTTCTTACCTTATGCGATAGTTATTTATAATACCAGCAGTTTCGCAACAACACTTTAGCAGAATAGTTCATCACTGCGCTACGCTCGTGGATGCTTTCTGGGCTACCTCCGCGCAACGCGGTCCTGTAGAATTTTTAAGTAGGTGCCAACATTCCCTGCCCACTGTTCTTTTTCTTGTATTCAGTTTGTCAAATATTCCTATCAACATGAAGATCTATAACACAAATAAAAGTTCATGTCTATTACATCTATAGTGACTATGTCATAATAAACGTACAAACAGCGTAAGAAGTACAAACAGGCGAAAATGAACACATGTTCTTGCATATCGCACTGTTAGTGCATAATGATGACCTACCAGCATGGTCTTTGTAGTATTCTCTGCATAAGATATATCTTATCCTGCATTTGCACGGCTAGTATTTGCCATATTGCAATTCGCATATTTTTACAATTTAGCATCTTCTCGGATATGTTGGCGCCTGAGTACAACTGAGCTGTTACACTGTTTATTTTTACTATTGAACGGCGTTGGGCTCACATAAAAGTTATAGTCATGAAAAACGGGCATCATTATTGCAAGAGACTCAAAGCGACAGTAAGCTTCAAGATTGCGCTGAAATGACAGCCGATGAAAAGGCCATATATGTGTTGACGACTCTAGTATTACTAATAACTTGGAATACTAAAATGCTATCTCCTAACAGTAATATTATTTGGGGTTTCACGCCCCAAAACAACATTGTTATATGTTATGTGGAACACGGTAGTGGACGGCGTCGGATATGTCGAGCGTCTGTGTTCTTTAACGCGCACTGACACCACATAGTACACAACCCTCTATCTATTTCACCTCCATCAAAATTCAACCCCTTCGACTGGGATCCAAGCCACGACCTTCCGGACAGCAGCCACCAATCCTACGTAAAAGGTTGACTCACCCCCTGAACGAGGTGGCGCGTAACTTGCCCCGGCGCGGCAAACACGCGTATGTGCATAGAAACCATCCAAAGCAGCCGTGGTGAGAACCATATTGGCCTTCAAATGGGTATTGATAAAAGTTGGGGAAACATTCTGAAGCCGTGCCGGGGGCCGCAGGTTCCCGACCCCTGGCGTAAAACATTGCAGCCAGTCGCAGTGACCAACAGCCTATACTCGGTTATTCCAACCCAATTAGAAGTATATGAGAAGCTGTGGTACTTGTCTTGCTTTATTTGCGGTGGTAATGCCTGGTCGCAGTTGCCAGTTTGCTCTCTCCCTCTTTCCTCTGCGTCCTTGTGTATCCGTGTATGTAATTAAAACAAAAATAAACATGCCTGACAGTGTCGTTCTTTCACAGGGTGCAATGAAGAAGGAACTTTTTTTTCGGTACCTATTTATTCTTTTTTTCTGTATTCAGGTGTCCTGTGCAAATTCCTGCGGCGGTGGTCAGCACCTTGGCCATTGATAGTGGTCGGCTCTGCGTGCCAAGTGGCGGGAATGTTCGGCGCGTACTGTGCCACAAATGTCACCATTTTGGCATTGACCTTTGGCTTGTTACACGGTGAGTTTATGAGCACTGTTTGAGCGTGATTTACTACACCAGAATGCTGTTCCAGCTGCCAATTCGCAATTAACAGTTTTAAAATAGGGTGCGCAGATCCGTGTGGGAGCGATGGTTGCCACTACACATGCCTCATACGCTGACGCCTTGGGTGCGCGCAGTGTACTCATCCGAGCAACGCAAACGTTGTTGTAAAACTGCCTAATGTAAAATGAGCGCTCTTATTAGGAGCTAGCGTGATTTGAATGCCAGGTGTATTGCCAAGCAGCGTACTGTATGAAATGATCATGATTTTGTTTCGTTAATTGCGCTCAGTGCATCCCGTGACGCGCAAACCGGTAGTAGTAAATTTACGTCACAAATAAAAAAAGGGGGAATCCTTGAGATTCGCCTTTTAGAGTTGAACGCGATAGTGATATCGTGTTCCTAATTAGTGCTTTAAGCACTAAGTGCATACTTTTTATTGTATGATGTTACTCGAGAAGTTCAAATTCTAGATTACTACAATGTACTTATATAAGGGTGAAAGTGGCTTGTGCCAGTGAAGCTTGCGCATGTGGCTCAATTCCGTGTAATGGGTAGCATGCTTTAAATAAGGGCGATTTGGCACGTGAATTTTTTTTTTCGAACTTGCAATGCACCAACTACGTAGCTGAAAGGAATAGGCGCTGTAACGTCCGTGCCTTTTGGAGTGGGGGGCCGACTTTAGACAATGAAGTCGTTATGATAATAACAAGTTCTAATACCTGAGGGCAATCTATGCTTGTACCAAACAGTATTACTGTGATATTAGCTGTTGTATTGTGGTGCATGCAAGTAGGACTCTTGTGTTTGCAAAGGATGAAAGTTATTTTCACTGCATTTCCAAGCAAATAAAGTTATTCTCACTGCATTCCAAATCAGACGCGTTGCTGTGTGGTAGAACTCTTGCGTGCCACGAAAATGACCCGGTGTCAATCGTCACTCGTACCAGTAACAGCAGATGAAAACACGGATCACGCGCGGCGTCGTAGTTTTCCGCCATTGCCTCCGCCGGTGTTCGTAACCACTATCGCAAGAAATACGACGGAGACAATGGGATTCGAACGCGGGTCCGCTGCGCGCCAGCCCAGTATTGTACCACTGAGCCACGCCGGTGCTAGAAAATCAGCGATAAACTGGCCTTAGGCAGTCTTGATGTCGGAAAAGGAATCGTGTTAATACAACTAATAAAGCAGTTTAGAACTTGTAAGGAACACTCAGGCGTCAGACTATTTGATCTGCGCAACAAGTGGGTCGTCCAATGCTTCAAGCGATTAGAAAACTTGTTCTTGCTCACCTATCATCTGTGGTGCATACTCACTTGAGGCATAATTCCTCATTGTCGTCAGTCACTGCATAGAACAGTGCACAAAATTCCTAGCTAGCGTGCAGCGGATACCACGGTTATTCGAAAAAAATGGCAGCATATCCACGGAGTGAATGATGGATAGTAGGGCGAAGCATCCATCCGTCCATTCGTTCTTGCTTCCGTCTATCCATGCGTGCGTCTTTGTGGCCGCCCGTGCGTCCATCCGGCCGTCCGTGTGTCCGCACGTTCATCTGTGCGTCCGTCCCTGTGTTCGTCCATGCATCCGCTCCTGTGTCCGTCCATGCGTCCATCCGTCCTTGCAGCGATCCGTGCGTTCGCCCATGGATCTGCCAATGTGTCCGTTCGTCCACCTGTTCAACGCTTCAAGTACCGCCATCTCACATCTTTTCATCATATATTCCTCATATAGAAGCACCGCCATCCCGCGGACATTCCAAGGACTGAACGAGAGGAGGCACACGCACACTTTCTTACGGCTTGCGCTTCGTGTCTACTTCCTACCTTTAACCACCTTGAGTTCATGGTATATACTAGTTCACTGTATTCATGGCACTGCGGCACAACGCTCGCTAAACCTTTCTAAAACCTAGGAGGTTACGCCCAGCAAGTATAACGTAGCAACCCTTTCTTGTCTTCTGTGCGTTGTTGAACAATAAAAAATTCGCAGCGTGCGCGTTAACTAAAAGACGAATTCTCCTGTCTCTCATTCCCCCTTAGCAGCCATTGGCATGTGCATTTAGCACTATCTTTTATTGTTCAACAACCCACAGAAGAAATCTCTCACCGGCACCACCTTGGAAGTCAAAATGTTATACTTGTGACACACTACTACAACGGCTACGAGGCATGAACAGGTACCACTATAAGGAGCTTCGCCCCTAAAATGACGCAGTATAGTTTAGCGAACGCTGGCCTACTACGAAAAATTATGAATATTTCGGGCGTAGTAGGTATACCTCGCCAAAAGCGTTTAAAAAGCGCCCTGAAAGGCCGCTTTTCTAGCTTTGACTGTGCTTTGACTTCTAGCTGTGACTGTGCTGCGCGTTCCACACAGGCCTGGAGTTTTTTTTATTTCCATCTTTTATTTCGCCTATACGAAGCTGTGTGAAATCCCGGGATGAACATGAACAATAAAACTGACTTCGCGGTAGTTACATCTATCGCTGGGAAAACAGAGGGTTGTAGGTAATCACTCCTGAAAAAAAAAACCCAAGAAATTGAAATTACAAATGCACAAATTGTGCATACCTGGCGATTGAGTGGGTAAATTTTGTGCGATTACCTGAGCAGAAGCATTATTAGTAATTTGAAAAAATACAGCATCTTCGCTTTATTGTTGCCAAGCCCAGAGTACATGGGGAGGTCGACAGCCTTCTTCTCGGTTATTCTCTTTCTCCACGCCATACAGACTCTACACTTACACAGGAAAAATTGACGCTCTGATTTGTGGGATGCACAGGAATGCTGGGATATGTGAATTTGGCTTGGATTTGTATTGTTCGCGTAGAGCCCGGACATCTCAAAAACGCGTCTCGTCTCAACGCCTTCCTTCGGCTGCGTTCCATTTCGAAGACAGCATCGTAGACAGTATACGCAGACAGCTTAGGGGACAGCATCGAGCCCGGGTCATCTGAGGAATGGAACATGCCTATATGCCTTTTACGTGACGAGGTGCCACCTCGGATCGATAAAAGAAGCTAAGATAAACAAACATCACCGTTACTTCTATAACTTATTTCGAGTTAAAGCCAGAGAAAAAAGAAACATTACTCAAATTGATCATCTGGAGAAGTGTCCGCTTGAGTCCTAGCACTTCGATGAGTCGTCATCTTGTTTGGACAGCAAAGTAGCCTACATCGTATTTGTCTATGACATGTATTTCCTTCCTCTATGATTTTCAATGCCGTCTTCTCGGAGCTGTCTATTTTGGAAATTGGAATCTGACTTAAGATGGCCGCTATCCAATTAGCTGTGTATTTAACCGTCTATGGTGAGTATTGGAACACAACCTTTGAGTCAAGATACATGCCTCACGGACACATAACACTATGGTTTAAAAAAATGGGACAGGGTGCCGTCGGGATCTGAAAACGTGTCTCTTACAACGATCAGTCCGCCTTGGTGGAACAGTAACTACGGTGTTCGGCTGCTAAATCGAATGTCGTGGGTGTAATTCCTGCCGCGCCAAGTCGCATTTTGATGGAGCTGAATCGGTAGAGGTCCATGCACTGTGATATGTCAGTGCACGTTAAAGAACACCACATAATAAAAATTTCAGGAGCGCTGTAGAATACCGAACTTCTCATTATCATACCGTGGTTTTGGGACGTAAAAACTACAATCAATTACGGCCAATGCTGCCAGAGAACACCGCATTACTGTGTCGCCACCTGTCGCCGCTTCGTGAAATAGTTTAGGCGAAGCTGGGATACAATCTCTGCGAGATCAGTAGATTTAGTTGCCGCGCTGGTCGTTCGCGTACCACGCAAACTCATCAATTGTTCCCTACTGCGTATAATGAAATGTTTGCGGTTTTGTTTTGTTTTCTGCATGGCACACTCGGTGTTTAGGGAAGCCAGGTGTATTGTAGATTTTGCTAACTGAATAAAATTAAGGGCCTTTTCTCAGAAGTTTAATACAGCACCCCGCATATGTCGGTGCATATAGATGAACTCCTGCGCTTTGGTGCCTATTCGGGGACTGATATGCCTGGATAAATGAAGCAGCAATCGTCGTTGAATTTTATGGGCGAATATTTTTAGAACGTGCGGCGTTCGTTCTTCGGTATGTAGTATGTAGCCAGCTTTAGTTTATGACTTGCTCAATCGATGCCGTGGTGTGCATATGTCCTTGGAAATAATGGCGATATTTACGCTCACCTTACGAAGATAAAAAAACAAGTTTAGCGAGTTTGTGCAGCTTATTCGTGACCTTGAATCACGTTTGAAATCACTGGAGCAACTTATGAAGAGATCAAAGTAAAGTTCTCCTTTAATTACAGTGCTTCAATCGTCGTCGCTGTCCCTTCAGAATTCAGTGGTCCTGCAAAGGAAAAAAAAAAGCTTGTTGATCTTAAAGACCGCAGTCGAAGATCAAACGTTATATTTTATGTTATTATGGGAAACGATGGGGGAAGATGAGGCTTCTTCAGCAAAAGATGTTGTTAGCAACATTTTCAAAAAAAAAAAAAAAAACTTCGAGTCAAATGCGAATCTATAGCCCGTATTCATCGCCTTGGCCGCCGTTCCGGCCAACGCCCAGTAATAGCCTATTTACAAAAATTACAGTGAAAAGCAGGCTGTCATTCACAATTTGAACAAACTTAAAGGAACCAACATTTTTATTCAAAACGATTACAGTCGTGAAACACTGCACGTGCGTAAGCTTCTTTGGGATAGCTCCAGAGATGATTGAATGAATATGAAGCATGTATTTCTTTCTCATTATAAGTTGAAAACTGATGACACGCTATATATATCGGAATAGGGTGACACTCGCCGGTGATTTTGAAATTCCTTGCATTGATTGGCGTAACTCATATAGACATATACCCTTAATATATATAGACATATACCCTGTATATATATAGACTTTCGATATAGACATATACCATCTTGTTGATATCATGATATTGTGTGACCTAAAACAAAGGGTTACCGACTACACCAGAGAAGCAGGAAGTGCCCACTCAGTAATAGATTTAATTTTTATTACAAATGACAGTTTCACCTACTCTGTAGATGTGGTTGATGGTGTCTCGATCCATAAGGCGGTGTGCCTTTTCTTTCCACCTGGTGACACAAAGCAGCACAAAAACGAGGAAAAATTAATTAAGGATTTTTACTGAAGCTGATGACCATGCTATATTCGACAGATTGTGGGAACTGTGTGATAACGTGGCAGGCGGTGCTTTGACCCTCTGTGGTGTTCTGAAAAACGCTATTCATCATTGCATTTAAAGGTTTGTCCCTTCCAAATATGTTCGCACTAACAAAAAGAACCTATGGATGACAAAAAAAATAATTCATATACACCATAGGCTAAAACGAGCCAAAAACGTAAAGAACCTGTTAGTTTAATATCTCAATGAAAAGTCAGCCTTCTTTCCAAGCTATTCAACGCCAAATTCAGGTATTTCACTCATTCATTGCCTGAATTCTTTACAGAAAGTCCTGAAAAATTTTGGCGATATTTAGAACAAACGGATGCTGCACTCAGTCAAATGACCATTGATGGTTCCATCGTAAATGATGTGTCTATTTTCGCTCATCATTGATATGTGGGGTTTAACGTCCCAAAACCACCATATCATTATGAGAGACGCCGTAGTGGAGGGCTCCGGAAATTTCGACCACCTGGGGTTCTTTAACGTGCACCCAAATCTGAGGACACGGGCCTACAACATTTCCGCCTCCATCGGAAATGCAGCCGCCGCAGCCGGGATTTGAACCCGCGTATTTTCGCTCATCACTTTAACAGAAACTTCTGCTCCGTATTACTCCCCAGCATGAATCATCACATGAAAACGTTTTTCGGTAATGTCTTTTGATTTCATAACTTATGAGGGCATGTTTTCTTTGCTGCTGAACCTAAACACCAAATCGCAGCTGGTACAGATAATAGCCCTAACGTATTTTTGCGTAGGTATGCATAACCCGTTGCGCACATTTTAACAAATGTTTTTCGCTTCTCCGTTGAAAATTCGCTCGTTCCTAATTTTGGTGACGGCACGTGTAGTCTCTGTGTTTAGGAAAGGGGATCGTCTTTACGTACCAAACTACAGGCCGATTTCCTTAACGTGTACGTCATGTAAGATGGATGGTAAGCTATCGAAACACAGTCACACAATACATTACCACATTTCTTGAGCAAAATAGCTTGCTATCGCCATCACAGCGTGGATTCGAAAAAAAAAATATCCACCACAATGCAACTAGTCACAACAATTCAAGAGTTCACGTCGTCACTTGATATGGGAAATCAAATTGATCCTATTTTTTAGATTTCACTAAAGCATTTGATCTTGTCACGCATTTTAAATTGCATAAACTAGGCCTACCTCTGAACCTCACTGATCGCATCCGTTTTTATCTTCATAATCACAAGCATTACGTTAGAGTAAATGATTGCATGTCTGCTATTCTACCATTAACGTATGGTGTCCCTCAAGGCAGTGTTTTGAGACCTGCTCTTTCTTTAGTGTAGATAAATGATATTGTTAAATCAGTAGACACATCGCCTATACACATGTAGCTTTTTGCAGGTGACTGCATACTTTTTCAAACAATCACTAATCAAGATGACCATAAATGCCTGGAATTCCACGTGTGTGTCATTTATAAGCGGTGTGAAGAAAGGTCAATAAAATAATTAGTGATAAGTCAGTTGTCGTGCACATAACAACATAGAAACATCGTTTTAAATATATGTATCATCTTATGAACTTGACTGAGCTGGTATAATATAAATACTTAGGTGCCACAATTAGAAACCACTTAACATGGTCAAGTCATATTAATAAAACATGCTCATCTGCTTCTAGAAAGCTTGGTTTTTTGAGGCATAAAGTAAAAGCAGCACTTTCAGAAACAAAACTATTGGCCTACAATGCTTTTATAAAACTGAAGTTGGACGATGGTAGCATTGTTTGGGACCCACATCAAATAAAAAAGATATTAGGAAACTTGAGGTGGTGCAGCGTAAAGCGGTTTGCTTCATCTTTAATGCTTACCACAGAAATGACTCACCGAGAACGATCATGGCCTTGAATAGCATCTCTACTTTACAACACCGAAGGACAGTTGCAGGGCTAAAATTTCTACACTCGCTTTATTTTTGTAAATTTACCATTCGTACGGAAACCTATATAAGAGATAGAATTTCAAAAGCAACTAGGCAGACGCATGCTTACACCCTTGAGCTTTATTTCACACGTACGAATGTTTGCATGAATTCTTTTTTTTCCGTCGGACTATCAATGAGTGGAACAACACAAGCTCTCGACTGTTTCACAGTGCACTCAATTTACATTCTATAGTTGCGATTTATGTTTGTGTTGCTGTTTTCCTAATTCATTTATTTTTTATTCTGTGTTCAGTTGTTTTACCATGTTTTTGTTGCTTGAAATTTTCTTGTTTTAAAGTAAACTGTGAAATACATTTTATTATGCCCTCTGCTTGTCTATCAGCCTCAGTATACTGTAAATAAATAGAAAGAAATAAATAAATGAAAGAAATAACAAGATGGCGTTAATGGTTTTCAGCATATTTACGGAGTGAATGATGATGATTGGCGCGAGGAGTCTGTCCGTTCATCTGTGTGTCCGGCCGTTCATACGTCCATCCGGCCATTCGACCATCCATCCATCCCTCCATCCTTGTGTCCGTCCGTCTGTCTGTGCGTCTATCCGTCTGTGCTTTCGTCCATTTGTCCATGCGTAAGTCCTATCCGTCCGTCCATCCGAACGTCTGTCCGTCCGTGCTTCTGTTCATCCATGCGTGCATGCGTCCGTGCTTCCGTCGGTTCGTATCTACGTCCATCTGTCCTTCCATTCGTGTGTCTGTGCCTCAGTACGTCCAACATTTGTATGTACGGATGGATGAACACACGGACGAATGAACGGACGGTCGCATGGACGGAAGGATGGAAGCACGGATGCACGCGTGCGCAACCAGATGAACGGCCGCAAGGACGAACGGATAGAGTCACCGACGTACGGACAGATGGATGGAAGCACAGACAGATGACCGGACGGGCGGACGAAGCACGGACGCTTCGCCCCTCTCATCATCATTCGCTCCGTGGATATGTTGAGAAAACTACTGACGCCTACTAGTTATATTATTCCAAAGGACATTAGAGTTATTGTATATGCTACCTTTAGGTAGCAAAAGATAGCATATAGAGTAACTCTAAAAGACATATGCACACAACGCCATGTATTGAGCAAGTCATAAACTGGACTTGGCTACATACAAACGGAGCAGGGAATGACCCACAGCCCAAGGAGCTTCGCCACTAATATCACGATAAAACAAGTCAAAGGAACACAGATTACTGCTCGAGTGGTGCTTAGATGTTCAATTCAACAGACAGAGCTGACCGTTTAGGTTTGTTCTGGAACGCAGCCAACCCCGGTTGTGATTTGACTGAGTGGAACATGTAGCCGAATTTTATTTGACTCAGCGGAACTTTGGGCATTCCGGTTACATTGCGGCACTTGCTGATATAGAAGTGGTCACGTAGCGCAAACTATGCACCATGAAGCATCTGCAACGGTAAACGCTGCGCAATCGGTGAGGCATCTTGCATAGTTATTCAGACAGCAGTTTATTTCTCTGGGCCTTAAAACAAGCAAAAGCTGCACAGTGACTTCCCATTGACCTTTTGCTGGCTGACACTGCGATGAGAACGAAGAAAATCCGCAGTTCAGCCTAGAACATTTCAGCCTAGTCATTCTTCCACAATGTCACTAATCTAAGCACCAATTAGTACTCTCCGGGCCATAGGCACGAGCCAGAAAAGAGAAAAGGTTGATGGCGAGTCCAGTCCTCCTCACCAGATGGAACGGTCTTTGAAGAGGTAGATAGTGACAGGTATGTAAAACAGAGATACAGCAACTTAAGGTGTAAGTGATAGTCTGGAGGAACATGGAGCAGAGCGGGCGTGCTTCAATATTAAGAGTAAGTCCACCATGATAAGCACTGAACACAAAAAAATTACACCATCTCCAGCTAAGGGGCACCATGAGGCAATACGAAGCTGCGCCGGAGGGTGCATAGCACGTTTGCGTCGGTTTGACGAGGTGTTTTCTATAATGTTGCGCATTTAGTGTTATCGTTTATATTTTGTTTATGTTCCTACGTTGTTACCGTAGATGCTTAGTGAAACCGATGCAAACGCGGTGTGCAGCTTCCGTGATGCTTCGCATCGCCTCATAGTCTGCTTCAGCGGGAAATGGTGTAATTTTACTGCAGTGTACACCGTCCAAGCCCGAGCGTTGAAACAGTGTAGCAAGGCGTTCTGCATGGGCGTTAAATATGCGTCGTCTCTCCGCAGCTGACGTATTAGCTCGACGCTGACGC
The DNA here is from genome assembly GCF_043290135.1 of Rhipicephalus microplus. Classification (NCBI taxonomy): domain Eukaryota; kingdom Metazoa; phylum Arthropoda; class Arachnida; order Ixodida; family Ixodidae; genus Rhipicephalus; species Rhipicephalus microplus. The sequence goes on from NW_027464596.1 coordinate 3,009,877, forward strand.
TTGACTTCGACGTCACCATTGAGTACGGGGGGGCGGGGGGGGGGTTGCTTGCCGACGCTGCCATTGCGTTTGAGCGTGTTTAGCGCGCGTTTTATCCGTAGCGGTTTCCCGCCGACAATGCGGTGAGAGATGTGAGAGAGAGATTGAGGAAATAAAAAAATTGGCAGCATATCCACGGAGTGAATGATGGAGAGTGGGGCGAAGCACTCGTCTGTCCATTCGTTCTTGCTTCCGTCCGTTCATGCGTCCATCCGCCCGTCCGTGCGTGCATCCGTCTCTGCGTTCGTCCATGCATCCGCCCCTGCGTCCGTTCATGCGTCCATACATGCATCTGTCTGTGTGCCCGTTCGTCCATCTATTCAACACTCCAAGTACCGCCATCTCGCTTCGTTTTATGATATATTCCCCATATAGAAGCACCGCCATCCAGCAGAGATTCCAAGGACTAAACGAGAGGTGGCCCACTTTCTTACGAATTGCGCTTCGGGTCTACTTCCCACCTTTAACCACCTCGAGTTCATGGTGTAAACTAGTTCACTGTATTCATGGCACTGCGGCCCAACGCTCGCTAAGCCTTTCTAAAACCGAGGAGGTTACACTCAGTGAGTATAACGTAGCAACCCTTTATTGTAAGATAGTGCTCGATTCACATGCCAATGGCTGTTAATGGGGATCGCAGCGTGCGCGTTAACTAAAAGACGAATGCTCCTGTCCCTCATTCCCCATTAGCAGCCATTAGCATGAACGTTGAGCACTATTTTTGATTGTTCAACAACGCACAGAAGACATTTCTCACCAACACCACCTTGCAGGTCAAAATGTTATACTTGTTACACACTGCAACGACTACGAGGGACGAACGGGTGCCGCTATAAGGAGCTCCGCCCCTAAAAGGCGCAAGCCATGTGATGAGTGGAGTAGAAGCAGCGTTTACGTTACTCCTTGCACCCCACCTTCTCGCGCCGCGAGGAGAGGGTCCTCCTAGCTTCTTGCACTCACGCGAGAGGGAGGGCAGTTCGCGCAATCGCAGGAAGGTGGTCACGCCACATACACACTGGCTCGAAATCCATCGTAAGCTGCTTCGCATCTAAAAAGAGTGGGCATTTAGCTCAGATGCGCACCATCAGGCGATTATGATCACGAGCACATGGCTTGCGCAAAACGTGAGGGGGTCGATTCTAAGTATAAACCGTCGTGGTATTACAAGGGGACACAAAAGAAGAGACACGGTGACCAGAAACCGAATGTGATTTAACACAGGACCTGCGCCCCACTGTTTGAAGAAACCACAATCATCGGCAAACATCAGAACTAGCACACTCGCGAAATTATCGAAGTGCCATATTGCGCCACAAAGTTCAATTTGCATCAGCATGTCATCTGTCTGTTGAACGACGAAGGTATTTTTTTTTTATAAGAGCACGTGTAATGATTCTTTGAAAAGATATATATGTGGCATGCCTTTTTATATTTTTTGGATGTTTGCCACTATATATATATATATATATATATATATATATATATATATATATATATATATATAAGCTAGTGGCTTTCTTTCACTATCATGATGAAACAAGCGCAAAAACACACACTCAGAGAGGACACAGACAAGCGCTTACTAGCAACTGAAAATTTCATTTCGAAACGAACACTAATAAATACATCACATGCATGTACGTCACTCCCGACTTCCCCTGTCATCATCAACAACGTGATATAACAAAACATGCACGCGCCCACAACGCTTGTGTGTGTCCTCTCTGAGTGTGTGTATTTTTGCGCTTGTTTCATCATGAACCTTTACCAACACGCCCAACTGACAGTCATTCTTTCACTAGGTTAGTGAAAGGAAGCATACACAGACCGCTGACAACAGAAAGTTGAAAGGGAGAAAATGGAGAGAGATGGAGGGGGAAGTGGAAGGAAGGGTGAAAGGGGGGCGTCCGGGGGGAGTCCACCTTACATTATTTTTTCATTTTTTTTTCTTTCTTTACTTCTTTTTTCTCTTGTTTTACTCGTCTTCTTTTTTTCGGTCTTTTTTTCCTCTTTCCCTCTGATTTGAGGTTGTATAAAGCTGAGAACCAATAAACTGTACCTTCAATCCTGATGAAGGCCAGACCCTAGGCCGAAACGTCGAAATAAACCACGTTGTGACCGCTCACGGAGGATCTACTTGACTATATATATATATATATATATATATATATATATATATATATATATATATATATATATATATATATATATATATATATATATATAGAAAAAACTAGTTAGACAAAAAATCAATTGCTAAGCCGCCTTGTTTGTGTCTTTTCTTTTGTGTCCAGCTGTAGAGTATCGCGCTGTTTGTACTTTTGCGCCCTACGGCCTGGACTCTCGAAAAATGCAGATAAGAACACAGCGCACTTAGTGTATTATGTGCCTTCACATTTTGAAGGTACTTGGGGCACTACTTTTTGTGACGCTCATAAAAACACGAAGTGAACGACAGAAATGTCAGCTCACATGATTACATGGGTTCTACCGAACGCAGATAGCGTAGAGATATGGAGTAACTGCTTTCAAAACGAGGAAGTCTCAAGAACGCGTAAAAGTAATTGCATGTGATATGCCGCTGAAAACAGAACTTCTCGGTTGCCAGTCAGCCCTTGGCGCTATAAAGTTGCATCATGTAATACCTTGGAAGCCATTATCAGGAATCTCCGACGTCAGATGGGCCTGCTTTCCCACCGATTTCACACCAGCCTTCGGAATCCTCATGATAGCGCAGAAAACGACAGTTCTCGCAAGGAAAAACAAAACTTTCTGGATGGTTTTTCGTTTCTGTTTGCCCTTAAATTGAACTTTTATCATTACACAGCAAGAATGTATAAACGTTACATTATTGCAAATATTGCGAATGTCACGTGTTATAGCGCAAGAATTTGTGGCCTGCCATTTCAGTGTAGGCCACTCATTAACTCGCAGTAGCACGTAGGGGTGACACGTTATGGGGATCCCCACAACAGTATCACAGTATCCTATAGGAGAACTTGTATATAGGTACCGTTATGTTCATGAAAACTAACGGAATGTGACTGATGGCATGCACACGACATGGATTACGGGAAGAACGTCAGTGGCACTGATACTTGGCGAGTTGTGAAGATTTCATGGTTATGAAATTGCGAAATGAATGGTCCTTACCCACTGACGACAGAGAAGATAAAGACAGGCACTTGTCCTCATGTCTTCTTCATCGTCAGTGTATCGTTACCTTTTGTAGCACAGTTTTCTAACCATAAACGTCAGTACTACCATCGAATTCACGCTGCCTTATCTAATGTCTCTTGTTGACGGTATGTTTTACTAGAGAATCTGTAAATGCCCACGGCAAGTGTATGCGATAACACCTCATTGCATGACTTGAGTACATTTGCTGGCTCTAGTTTGCAACAGAGAAACACCTTCTGACTGTAGATGTATACTTGTAAACACGCAGGAATTGGTGCCGGCATGGTGTTCGTGCTGACTGGCACGTTCATCGAGCGTACATTCCCGGTCACGAAGCGCCGCCTGCTGATGCAGCTGAACATGGTCGCATTCTGTGCTGCGGGCTCCTTCTTCCCTCGCATACTGCTCTACCTTGCGCAGGAATTCGGTTATTCCTGGATGATGCTCTTTCTTTCGGGAGTGATGCTCAACGTGCCCGTTCTCTGTGTGCTTTTCAGGTTTGTAGAACTTAATCAATGTACGTGCTCCAAAATAGCAATGCCAGCGTATGGATATCTGTTTTAAAGATAAATTATGGCATAACCCTTTACGCAATGCTTGCCCATTCATTCAAACCATACTTGAGTCGTCTTTATCTTCTCCTTTTATTGCTCTGAGCCTCCTTTCTCCTCCCACATCTGTTGTTCACGTGTATACTTCTGCAATCAGCCTGCCTTTTGAGCAAGCGATCTGGTCATTCGACCACTTCATTATATTTCATAAGAACGCCGAAAAGAAAAAGAAAGCATGATTAATTCCTATAACGCAGGAATCGCTATAACAATAAAGTAAAAACTGCCTTCATAGAAGAAGTGCTTATTGGGTGGTGAATATGGGAATCCGTGCAACGTTTGTAGGTGTATAGCAGGTATAGCATTGTTCGAAGTGGATGCGCGCACGTCAATGCTTAGCGTCACAATGACTACCACCCATGATCATGATTTAACCGTTGTGTAAAAAGTTGTTAAGCTAATCTAGACACAGTGTATTGCGAATGAAGACAGCATCAACAAGCACATAATATACACTGGTACTTGATACGCACTTCTTAAAAGCCGGTTGTCAAACGAGAAGAGAAAAGGCTTGACGTGCGCTTCTAAGTCATAGGGTGACCAACGCTTTTGATGATGCATACACTGTCACAATGCGTTTGAGCAATACGGGGGATAGAGGCTCGTGGCTTCAGCCGCGAACGTGCGCAGGCAGCCCAGGCGCTCCCCGTCCCACTGGCCTATGTCTCGGTCCTCGAAGGCATGACATCCTCCCGTCAACATTGTTGCTTTTCTGGGGCGCTTACTGGCACAGTTTTATTGTGGGGTGCGAAATACCTTCGATTGATGGACAAGCTGTACCACGCGCGAGTAAATGAAAAATGGACTAATAAACTCTTGGAACACTGAAATGTTGGGAAAACGTTTCATGCTTTGCAAACTGACTTAGGTATACAGAGAGCGAATAAACAACGTTGTCTTAGCGCGCAACAAACTGCGTAAACGGCATTTTCTACTCCTGTTTATGAATATTTGCATACGATTTCAATGACTAGTTTCTATCCCATTGCCTTCATTGATTTCAGGCCCAGACCTAACCCCGAAGAAAACAACAACGTCCTCCCGAACGCAACGGTGCAGAAAATATTCAGCGTCGAGCAGGGAACCGGCAAGCTGAGCCACTCCGAAAACGTCGGAGCACATGTACCTGAGTCGATGTTTACCAAGCCTTTATTTTACGTCACTGCACTGACGCACCTCATCTTCTTCTACGTCATCAATCTCTTTGCAAGCATATCTGTTGACACCATTCTAAGCAAAGGCATTCCCGTCATTCTTGCAATCACCATCGCACCATCGGTGTCCGTGTTGGATTGTGTTGGTCGTGTCTTAATGCCCTTAGTGACTGAGAAGGGTCACGTGAAGAGATCGACACTTGTGATGGTGGACTATTTTTTCATCGGCGTGGGATTCATCCTGATCGCCTTCATTCGAACGTATCCTGCGATGCTGGCCACTTGTCTTGGCTTTGGTGCCTTCAGTGGCCACGCAATCGCCGTGCACAACTCCCTGATGGGCGATGTCGTTGGTGCAGGGCAGCTAGACACGAGCAACAGGATAGTGACCTGCATCGCCACAGTGTCCTTCCTGACGAAGCCTCTTCTTTTTGGTGAGTCTCGCTTTGTTACCTTTTTTTATATACGCCAGAGGTCGCAAACTCACCTCAGTGAGTGGGCCGCATGAAGTTCCGACATTTTTGACCTTCATGTACCCCTTGACAGTGAAGAAGGTGGAAGCAGGAGGGCATTAGTTCGTACAAAATTTCATCTAAAATTGCCAATAAAAAAGCGAATTTTTCCGTAATGCATACATGTGTAATTTCTAAATAGAATTTGTATAGGTATTGAGAGAGTCGGTCGATTCAGTGCTGGTATCCATAATGACAAATATTTGGGCGCCGATTGTGAAGCATAGCGATTTTGTTGACCAGTTATCTTTTAAAATTTTGGGGCAACATATGATGCCCCATGAAAAAGAAATACTTGAGACAAGCCATGCAAATCTAACTCATAATTATAATTTTATCCAAATATATATATACCAAAAACAGTTATGTGCGGGTCCCGTTATGCTATTGACAAGTACGCAGGCTTCGTGTTAGAGGCCCCTGCTATACCAACTAGGGAATAATGCCACCACATTGAGATAGGAACAACCATTACAATATATATAACCATTCTTGTGTATACACACGGTTGTAAATATGCAAATATACGCACTAGTTATCTCCGAAGAGATTGTGGTTAGTCTTGGAATCTATTAGTAGCCACTCCACTCGTTTTGAGCCATGGTTGCTTCGGGGACCCCATGTTGACTCACGGACGTAGTGACGGTCACTTTGCAGCTAGAAAAAAAAAGGTGGTGGTAGTTATAAATTGTCGCAACATATCGCGCGAACTAGTTGCCTCTTATTCCTCCCTGGAAAAAACGTTCAAACTAAAGTGCCTCGGCAATTCAGTCTGAAGTGTTGGTGTGTTGTACAGCCACATTCAACCTGTTTCTAGGTTTGCTCGTCAAATAGGCAAGCCTAGAAAACGTACACTCGCGTGTACATGTGACAGAAAAACACCAATAAAAGATTTACAGTAGGGGTGTGTAAATACGGGAAACATTAGAATAACGAGCCGATTAACGCTGTATTCGATTCAGTACTCAAATGGAATAGTAAATAATCGAAAAATGTTCGAAATACGGTATATCTTCTGAGTAATGTTCATATAAACTGCAACGGCGAAAAATGTTCGAAAGAATGAGGCATGTAAACAACCAGGGGTAACTTTTCGCGCTTTTATCGTCAATTTACCCGCGTGTATGCAGCTTATATGCTTATCGTGCTACCGATGTCATATTCATCTGCTTAAAAGATCAGTGCCACCAAAGCCGCAGGGTGAAGAAATCAGCTGTCTTCACTATGACATTCAGGAATATGCTCTCACATTAGTAATTCAGTATTTAAGTGTCAGTGTTATTTAGAAGCTGTTGACAACGTATACCGCCTCGAGTACTGTAGTCACTATCATATTGCAGCCTGCTGTTAAAAAAAAACATTTCGAAAGTTCTAGTTCCTGTTGAGTTTAAGTTATTGTAGTAATTTATTTTGATTAATTAAGTCGTAATGTTTTTTGTTGGAGCTTTTCAGTATTCTGTTTTCAAATAAAATGCTGTGCAATTCTTGGGCTCCTCTTTAAATTGCCACATTATCGATCCAGCACTGCTTTGAAAATGGCTACCTTACTAGTAAAAAACTATACCAATAATTTTTGATGCGTATTGATATTTAAGTCGGTGTCAGTACTATACGATTCGTATTAGATTCGGGGCTGAAATTCACTATTCTCACCATTATGTTTACAACCATTTCGAGACAGAGAAAGGATAAGCCCGCTACACCGCAGAGCAAAACTATCAGGCAGTAAAGTTCACCAATTTTCAAAAGGTGCCATTGTCATGATATATTTTGTACCTCCGAAAAACATATTTATTTTGATAGGGAATACTTGCACCCCTCGACTGATTTTTGCCTTTGCCGTCATGTTTCGTAAAAATTCTAATTTATCAACATCCCCCCGTGCAAGATATGTTGAACCCGCGACTAAATACAAGCAAGCAGGGGCGATGAAAGTGGCTGACGCGGAGATGAAACACCCATCTCCTTCGCACGGAAGGCGCATGCAATAACATCATCCCGCTTGCAAGGCCTCCTGTTAATTTATGCTCAAGCGAAGACAAAATGAATAGCCCACCTTGAAAGAAGCGCGCGAAGAAGCGTTGAGGAGGGGGAGGATGTGTCGCTCGAGCACAAACTGTGAACTTTAATTGTAAGGGTGCCATCGCGATCAATTGCGTGTGAGGTATCTCAGTAGGCATCGGCAGACGGCTCGTATACCTTTCTACGCGCTGCGCTGTGAATGAGCAGAGCTGGTGCAATAACTACTTCACACCCCGGTGCGACTTTAAACTCCAACCGCGGCGTTTTGTTTTCTTTTCTGAAGTGGAGAAGACAAGATTTAGAAGGGATAATTCTCAGCGTTACTTTGTATAAAAATAGTATTTATTGATATCGCACTCAGTGCTTCGATCTAGCGGTGAAAGCATGACGCGATTATTTCGAAGACAGTATTCACGTACCCAAAATGACCTCGTGGACGCGCGAATCGCATATCAAATCCACAGCAGTAGATCGAATCCGCGAATATTGTTAGCTATGGTTGCACTGTGACTACATATCATGCGCAAGTCGTCTGCTGCCCAAGTTCACCAAGCTCGTAGTTGGTTGCTGGATTTACATAAATGTGTCTAAGAAAGCCCATAAAGTGGTGTCTGCATTTCTGCAATGACAGCGCGTATATGCACCATGATAGGCGGAGAGCTAAGCCCATATTTCATAGCGCTTAAGTCATTCAATAACGCGAACCAAGAATGACTATTTGATCAACGACTCATGATAAGTGATCTTACTGAGAAATATATTATTTTTTTGTAGACTATAGCATTTGCTGTAGTGTTATGGAAGGCTGAGAGCATCGCGAATGGTTCAAACGATGTGCGCTGAAATGTCAGGACTACGACCGACATGAAACTATGTCAAAAACATGGACGGGGGAATGCTATCGACATACAGAGACGACTTGCTTCCCATGTCGTTACATGCTATGGGATTTCAATGTAGTGCACTAAAGAAGAATTTAAAAGGCATATACAATGCACCCACGCAATACCTCCCGACGGAAACAGAAACTGATATAGGCGAAACTTGCAGCGAGCTAGCCCCGCAAACATCAACCTCAAGAACGAGATAATTGAGGGGTTCTGAAGACTAATCTGGTTGCTTCTAGATTGTTGCTAGGCAATTCTAGGTGATACAATGTTGTTTCAACGTTGACTGTAAGCGGAGAGAGATGCGGGACTACATACAAACACAGACACGACGCGGGAACGTTGTCTTCGGCGTAAGCCTTCCGTCGCTTTGGGTCTTGCAGCAGTCGTTGCCTTTGTCATTTTCTAGTGTTCTCATTGCACATATTCTAGTCTTTCGGCTCCCGGCTTGGCTTTGTAGCCATTGGTTGGGCTCACAGTTGCCTTTTTATTTTTCAGTGAATGTTGGTTTGCCCGATTTCTGTGTCACCTACTAGTTTATTATGACAAAAGCTTTCCGACAGTCTTTTGGACAGTGAGTGAGTCCACATTATTTTGTCCACAACAGGCGCGATTTGACTCGACGTCAGCTGGCTAGGCCCACTCGGGGACGGTCAGGTTAAATCTGACAGCTCTCACGTGGGCCCTCTGGACGGCCAGGATTTGAGAAGTGAGGTCCTAGGCCTTAAGCAAGCTTGTTCATTTCTTCTTGGTGGAAAGTAGACCAGCAAAGGCACAGTGCCACAGTACATTCTCGAAGTCCGCTTAACCACCACACAAGGGGATATCCGGGCTTGAGCACCGTCTGAGGTACATTGTATGCAGTGCCGCAGGACTTGGGTAGGTGCTTGTTTGGAGCCATCTGTGAGCGACTGCTGAGGCCCTGCACAGCAAAGAATGTGGCAGAGTCAGCTCTGCTCTTGAAAAGTAGTGGTGCTTGCATATCTCGTTGCACGTGTGGAGAGTCTCAGTTCACCCAGGAGATGTCGAATCACCTGGCACACGGTCAGTGAAACTTTGTGCAGCCGAGTGCACCTCTGCATTTGGATTGCTCAAGGCTTCTTCTATGGTTCAAAAATGTGTAGGAAACCAGACCAATGAGTGAGGTTTGAGCTATTTGGCTTTGTTAAGCGTCTGTATATTCTGGGGAACCACCATACGTATTTGAAATACCTTGATAACAGCTTTGGAGTCTGGATAAATTGCGTCGCGCACAATATCTATCAATCCTGGATCAATGACAACCTGCTCAGACACGCCGGAGCTGAAAGTGTGGATGATAGCGCAGCTGATATCATTAGAATCAGTCAATGACTACTGAATACAACGCTTTTTTTAGCATGTGAAGCAGCATCTACTAAGCAGGCTCGTTCCTTTTCCAAGTGGGCACTGGCGAGCTTTACCCCTGTATCGCCTTCATGCTTCATTGTAGGTTGGATGCACACTGTGCGGCATCTGCTTCACGAAAATTTTGGACCTTAATTTGTTCGACAGCTTCACGGCATCAGGACTTTCGACCGCGGAGTAGCGTCCCGGCATGTCGAGCTTAGCTCTTCCCGCTGGTGTGCCGCACACTCTGAGAAACTGTGAAAACTCTTGTGCTTCGACTATTTCTTCGAATGAGTTGTGGATTCGCAGTTTGAGGAGGTTTTTCATGTGTGTTACAACGAGAATGTGAAGGCCTGGCTTGAAATATCTTCTGATTAAGGCTTTGATCTTGTTGCGCTCTGACACGAGCCAGTTATGCATAGCCACCGTATAAGCCAAGGGGCACATAACAAATGCATGGATAACACGAATCAGATTGTCCTGCCTGATTCCACCGTGCCTGTTAACAATTCTTCGAATCAGCCCGAGCACGCTGTCTGTTTTGGAAGAAATGCGTTTCATCGCGGCTCCATTGGATTCGTTGGCCACGATGAACCTTCCGAGGACTTTGGTAATGTGCGCGCCCGGAACTGTGGAGCTTTTACTGGTGAATAAGCTAACGTGCATGTCCGTTGCTTGCTTTCAGGAATGGAGAAAGCCATCTTTGCGCCTCTTATTAAAGAGTAAGAGCTCGGACTTAACGAGCGAGCACGGTAACCTGGTAGGTAGAGATAGCACTCAGGCACATTGATGGCTTATTGTGTAGCGCTCTCTACCTGACCTTCACATTCCCCGAAGCACCAGAAGGGATTACCGTCCTCAGAGATCGCGTGGTTAGGATTGTGTTCTTTGTGCGAAGCCATTGACAGATTGGTCATACAAACATTAAAGAGCGCCGGGAAGATCGTCAGTACCTGAGGTGTCCCTTTTCACCTCAGAACAGTTGCTTGAGTCGAAAACTGGCCAATCTTTGGTCTTGCTGACTCCAAGAAAAGGAAGGAGCGCTACGCCCGCTTGCCGACGTGCAACTCAACCAAGTTCTTCAGAATAAAGGCATGTGATGCGTTCTCAAAAGCCTTTTCCAATTCTAAGCCGAGAATCACCTTGGTGTCGGTGCAAAGACGAAGTCAATGACCTGGCACTTGATCAGCATCATGGCGTCTTCAGTCGAGAGCCCTGACTGAATGCCAGTCATGTTGCTTTCCGAAGGCCACAATACATAAACGGATGGATGGATGGATTGATATGGTTGTGCCCTCTAGATCGGGCGGTGGCTAACGCCACCAAGCCGTATATTGACCCTTTTGGAAAAAGGGCGCCACTAGCGCCACGGACGTGAACTACAATCTGCCCCCATTGTGAGGGCACCGCCACATACAACGCAGGCTGTGTGTCCCAGCGACACTGAGGCGCGTTTCTTGCAGCGCACACATACACCCCTTGCGTTCCTGCAGGACGCGGACCGCGTCGGGAGGGCATGCCGATAGAGTCTCTTGCAGGCCGGATCCATGCATTGTCAGTCATAACAAGCCAAACTGCTCGTCCAACCAGGTGAAAAGTAAAAACATTGCTCATTGTGCAGCGGAAGCAGCTCAGAAAGCTTATCGGAGAGTACCAGGAGCTTGTTCAAGCTAGAAAGGGGTGCGGTTGCAGCGGATGATACGGACATCCAGCCGCCAATACAAACACCGAAGCACTAACGCATTTGACGGCTTGTTTTCTATGTCCTCATGATGGCGCTAGCTATTCCAGGCTCCTTTGCGAAGCGAAATGGACAAAAAACTTACCGTAAGGTGGCGTATTCATGAAAAAGGTGATTGATTTGTGGTGTTTAACGTCCCAAACAATTATTTGTTTTATGAGAGACGCCGTAGTAGAGAGCTTCGGAAATTTTGACCTCCTGGAGTTATTTGACGTGCACCCAAATCTGAGTACACGGGCCTACAACATTTTCGCCTCCATCGGAAATGCAGCCGCCACAGCTGGGATTTGATCCCGCGAACCGCGGTTCAGTAGCCGAGGGAGTACCTTAGCCACTAGACCACCGTGGCGGGGCTTCATGAAAAGGGTCTATACGGCACATACTCGTTTGCTGGTTTAACTGTAGCCTCCTTCATTTTGGGGATCCGCCAGGTGGCGTAGGGCGGTGAAGACGTCCTCACATCACTCTCCGCTTTATGAAACGTTTTCAGGCGGAAATTTCATTCAAGTCTACTTGAAGAGTGCGTCATCTTTTGCGTGAAGTTGCGAAGATTTGAAGGACACCAAAATCTGGGACTTGGACCAGCTTCACTAGAAATTATCAACGTTTGAAGATACGACGTGCACGAACGCAGCTTACTGTATCACCGGCTTTGGTCGGCGGCGCCGGGACGCTAAACCGGGCGCGGTGCGGCGACGGGTGTGTGTGTGTCGACTTGCTCACAACTATTCGACCGACTTTCTCCGACATTTTCTGACCGGGTTAGAAGTCAATGGTGAGTGCGATTTAACCTCCTTTTCGGACTATGCGTCTTGCGCAGAGGAAAACGGAGGTAGGCCCATTCCCCTGTTTCTACTGAGCATGCATGCATAAGGACGCCTAGAAATTCTTCGTCTACATGGACGTTGACGAAGACCCTCCCGGCGCATCTCTGGTGTCGCAGAATCAACCGAGCGACGCGAGTATCGTCTCGTCAAATGAGGAACCAAGTAACGAAGCGCGAGCGCCCAGCGCCGCGTCTCTCGATAACAAGAATGATGACGACGCGAGTCTGGCTCTTACTTGGACGGGGGACTGCTGGCACACCGTCCTTTCGAGAAGAAGAAAAAAGAACCATAAACAAAGCCAGAAAGAACCCGAGAATGGACTAGAGAAGAAAAACGAAAAGTCAGCAGGCCATCTGCTTGCCAACGCAGCACGGGACAGCCAAGTCAAGCGAGGTTTCCAGCGCAGAAAACGCCGAGGACCGATGCCCCTTCCAAAGGGAGACATAAAGGTTATCCTCAGACCGCACAAGGGATCTCACAGTGAAAAATCTATTTGGATCCGAGCTCTCTATGGCAGTGATAGAGGCCTGCCGGAACAGCTTTGGAGGAGAAAGTTTTTTGCTGCGGGTCCACCCCGGACCGAACATCATAATATTGTCCACGCCACACGAACAAGTGGCGGGCAGGCTGAGAGAGATCAACCAATTGAAAATCAGAGGATGGATTCACCCATTCAATGCGTACGTGGCCGACCCAGAAGACGCGCTGCGAGGCATTGTTCACGGACTACCGCCCGGAACCACTCAGGCCGACCTGATGGCAAACCTACGAATACGGACACAAGGGGTGGAGATAGAGAGAGCCAGAATGCTGGGCTCTTCGAAGTCAGCAATATTAACTTTTACGGGTGACGTGCTCCCCAGGTGTGTCTATTTTATGTGTGCGATCTGTTATCCATACAAGCCTACCGTACAGGTTTGCAAGATTTGTCGATCAACTGGACACCGAACCGACGTGTGCCCGACTCCGAACGCCAACGTGTGCTCCAAGTGTGGGACGAGTGATCCTACTCAAGGACATCAATATGGCCTGAACTGCGCCGTAAGCGGTGAAGAGCACGCTACAGAAGACAAATGATACAAAAAGAAACTGAAAAATGTGGCCCCCCAAAAATCACGAGTGGAGACGCCTCGAAGACAGAGTGTACCTACGCCGAGAAGGATTTCCCGCAACTTGAGCAACACCAGCAGAAACCTCCTCGTTGGTTCAGCTCAGACCGAGAGGAAGCGACGCTCCAGACGCGGCAGGCATCTAGATCCAGCTCTAGATCACGATCAAGATCAAGATCATCATCAAAGACCCCACAACAGCGGAATATTAGCAAGCCTGTGGAGGCCCCTGGCAAGCCAAACTTGAAGAAAACACCGATCAGCAGCTGGGAAACAAGCTCCGCCCATGCCAGGAAAGAAGAAGCAGTAGCAGCAACCACTGGCCTTAGTACGCAGGACGTACAAAACAACCGACCAAACAAGGCGAGCTGGGCGAGTCCAGTGCCTCCCAATGTTCCTCCAACTGATAGCTCACAGTATAGGAAAATTATAGAGGAGAACAAAAGATTAACACAAGAAATTAAATAGCTTAGAAATCAAATGGCTGCGGAGCGTAAAGAGTGTAAAATGGCCATCTCGTCAATGGAAATCAAATTAGAAAATGCAATTAAAAAAATACAAAACCCAGGGTCGATAGGCAACCCCACCAAGGGCAATAAAGAGGCGCGAGAGCGTCTAGCCCACATGAAGGATAGTGACGAAACGAGCGCGGAAACGATAGACAAAGACTCGTTCGCTACTCGATCAGAAAGCAGTGAACTAGTAAAGCAAGTGCAGACGCAGGTTCAAACAAACAGAGAAAGCATAGCTACTTTACATAAACTTTTAGGTGGTTTCATGGCGGAAATGAAAACGTTTGTCGTAGATGAACTGAAAATTCAGAGGCAGTATGTTAACGATGCTGTGCGAGGCTTGCAGAGGGCACTAAACAAACGCTCCATGTCCGCTCCAGTTATTGACAAACCATCCAAAGCGGGCCGCGACAGCATGGATACGACCATGCAGCATGGCCGAAAATATTATAAAAAGTGTAGAACATTTAGAGATTTGGCAGTAGAACTGTCGCACTTTTCACAAGCGCGCAGCAGCACTCCAAAATTACATGAACTCGGTACCAATTCAGCCAGACGTAATATGCCTGTAGGAGGTTGGGCCCAAGATGGTCAAACTGCAGGGATTTTATTATTCGCAAGATTCAAATTATCCCCGCGTAGCCTCACTGGTTAGCAAAAGCATTGCAGCAAAGGTTGAGCACATAAAAAGTCTGCGGATAAATCATCAGATAATCACCCTCCTTCCTCGAGGCAAAGTGAAAACCGTAATAATAAATATATACAGCCCTCCCAAAGAGAAGCATGAGGACATTGGTGCACTGCTTAAAATTGTCGTCGGTATTGCAGGGGCAAAAGATCGACTTGCGGTATTGGGCGACTTTAACGCACCCAGCACCACATGGGGTTATTCGAGAGATTCCCCTAAAAGAACACGTCTCACACGCCGTATCCAAACTAGGATTGAGCTTAATTACTCTACCCACAACCCCTACGAGGCTGGGTAACAGCGTAAGTCGAGACACGTTCCCAGATCTGACATTCACACGTAATGTTAACGACGCTAACTGGACAAACCTGCAAGAGAATCTCGGCAGCGATCATTACATAATCAGTATTTCCCTCTCAACTCCAAAACTACGCAGGGTCATAGGAGACGTGGTGATCACTGACTGGGAAAGATACAGACGACGTGATCCCTCACCCGACTCTGTACCGGAGTCGATTGGGGAATGTTCAGAGTACATATTCTCAGTTCACAAACAAACATCTAAACGTATCGCAAAAACAGCAGTGACTCCTGCAGTCGACAGGGACCTGCTCCACCTGTGGGAGAGCAGGCGCCGTATGCTGAAAAGGTGGAAAAACCAGCGACTCAACCGGAACCTTCTCCGCACAATCGCTGCTTTAGGAGAGGAGGCAAATCAATACGCTAACGAAATTGCAACTGAGGGATGGACCCAGTTCTGCAGTTCACAACAGGACACTCTGAGCACTGCAAAACTTGGACCATCCTAAGGAACATGCTTGACCCAGAAAAATCAAAATCGACCTCGAACAGAACACTACAACGAATAATGCATGATTTTCCGGGCACAGAGGAGGGGTTAATACAAGCACTTAAGGACAGATACATTGGAGAGAATACCGATAGTTGCAGTACTGAAATGCAGTACACTGGTGCGAAAAACGAGAGACTCGACGCCCCAATCACCACGGAAGAGGTCTTTGCGGCTGCCCAAGCAGCCAAGAGAAATTCTGCCCCTGGTTCAGACCAAATCACAAATGCAATGATAAGGCACCTCAGCGATAAAGTTATAGAGGCACTGACAAACCATTTTAATGACAACTATTGGCTCAAAGGGAAGATACCCGAGGAATGGAAAGTAGCCAAAATTATTACGATACCGAAACCCGGGAAGAAGATATGGGCACTCAGGCCCATATCTTTTACGTCATGCACGGGAAAGCTTTTCGAAAGGGTTATTCATAATCGGCTCCAAAACTTTATAGAAGACAACGGCCTTTTTTCCAGCCACTATGCTGGGTTTCCGCAATGGCCTCTCCACTCAAGACGCATTTCTCCTATTACAAGAGGAAGGTTTGAGCTATATACCTACAGGAAGAGAACATCAAATACTAGCCCTTGATTTAAAAGGAGCATTCGACAATATCTCGCATAAGGCCATCCTAACAGAATTAAACAACATGGGATGTGGGACAAACACCTACAATTACATGAAGGCATTCCTCACAGAAAGGCGGGCTTCGATAAGCGTAGTACAAGGCACGTCAGACGCTTTTGAGATACCAAACAAAGGTACCCCTCAAGGAGCCATCCTCTCTCCCCTGCTCTTTAATATCGCCATGTTAGGACTCACGCGAGCTCTGGATGGAGTTCTGCAGTTAGGATACACTCTCTATGTGGATGATATCACCCTATGGGCAACGCTTGGATCTCTAGCTAACAAATAGCAGACAATTCAAGAGGCTGCAACAGCAGTTGAAAACTTTGCGAAGGCAAGCGGGCTCAGCTGTGCTCCAGAAAAACCTGAAATTATCAGGGTACATGGAAAAAGATACAAAAGTAACGGAAGCATTGACATACACATTGAAGGTGTCAAAGTACGTGAGGTGACCGTCGCACGTATTCTGGGTTACTGGGTTCAATGTAATGGACGAGCGAATCATACAATAAACATATTAAAATCAGCCACGAAACAAATTACACGAATGATCCATAGACTAACATACCACAAACAGGGCATGAAGGAAGGAGACACAATTAGATTAGTACAGGCACTTGTACTGTGTAAGGTTACGTATAGTCTACCTTTCCACGTGTTAAACAAATCAGAAGAAGAACCCATCGAGTCTATAATTAGGGGCGCCTACAAAGTGGCCATAGGGCTACCGGTAAGCACGCCAACCCAAAAGCTTTTGGACCTCGGTATATATAATACATACCCTGAGCTAAAGACAGCGGTACTGACTGTAAAGACAGCGGTACTGACCCAAGAACATGGACGTAAAAACAAACAGAAAGCGCAGAGAGGAGAGAGTGCGATGGCTCCGAAAAACATTCAAAAACAAATCAAATGTATTGTATGTGGACGCTTCCAGGTACAATTTTAAACGGTCAGTTGCATCAGTACTTAGCAACGACAACTGCATGGTGACATGTGCATTACTGTACACGTCCTCGATCACCAAGGCGGAATGCTTTTCCATTGCCCTTGCAATCAAAGCGCAGGAAGAAAGAGGTGAGCCGCAGACAACTACCATTTCCGACTCGCAGGAAGCGTGCCGTTTCTTTTTAAGAGGCCGCCTTCCGATAAAAATAAGCAAGTTCTTAGGCGGGAGCTTGACGAACAAATACAGGGTGATCTAGTGTCCAGGACACGCTGGCCTGGATGGGAACGAAAGTGCTGACGCTTGTGCTCGAGGGCTCACAAACTGAGCAGAGCTTCGACAGCACATTCAATCCTTTGAAACACTCCAGGAGGAAGCTATCGAGGAGGATAATGACCCATCAAGAATGGCCCCTCGCGAAATTCTTGCTAACCAGCGAGGCATGCGACAAAAATACAGCGCCCCCCCCCCCTAAATCATTAGAACGGGAGGACGTGATTGACCTCAGCCGAATTCAAACAGGAGTCTTTCCCAATCTTCAAAGGTTACACAAATTTTTCCAACGCTGTATGGGCGTGCTTGTCCGTGGTGTGGCGGCTCGCCATCGCTCTGCCACATTTCGTGGGGACGCCTAAAACGACCACCAAATTTAGATACCTTTTTAGGTCAGTACAAGCTTTGTAATACTTTCGAGCAATGGGAGGCACAGCTTGCCAGGTCTGACCCAGATGTGCAGCTTGCACTTCTGCGTCACGTCAGACAGACGGCAGCAGCCAGTGGAGCCCTGGACTTGGGGCCCCACCCATCAAGCTCATGACCCCTGTCCCAAACATTTGCAAATAAAAGTTTTCCTTCCTTTTCTTCCTTCCTTCATTTTGAGTGGACCAGTGTTGTTTAGTGTTTTACTGGATTTTACAGAATTTTTGGGGCGCACGCTAGTTTATGATGATGATGTATATTTTCGGTATGGTGTGTACACAGAATGACTTGCTAAACAACTTCGGTATTTTGAAGAGTCGAAAGACTTCGATATTAACTTGTTTATTGCCCAGATAGTGAATTTCAACGCAGATACATTAACAAATGTCGTAGAAATTCACAAAATAGTGCAAAAAACGTTAGCACAATTTCGCAAAACATTATGGCTAAGTGCGCCAATGAAGCAATCGTAAGAAAAAGTTGTACTAAAACATATTATTATATTCACAGCAAATTTACACTTACTGTATGAATACCGCTCGTACTTATTCAGTTTGCTATTAGTAAGAGCAGGCAGTATACTAATACGAATAAATGGACAGCTTTGTACGCAATTATGCTGATGCTGGACCACCCAACTGTTGCATCTCCAAAATATGAAGTTTTAGGTGAAGTACTGGCAATAATATTAATCCGATGCTTTCATGTGATAGAGCTATCCCTCTCTGTATAGTATCTTTGTTGCATAATATGTTGAAAAATATCAAAGTCTAAACTCATAGAAGGCAAATAGACATTGCCAGTCTCTATTCTTCTTGATATCACGTTCGTTTCACCTTTTCAGTTGACGCACTGTGGGAAAAGTAAACGTTCGCAACTCGCTCATCTCCAGAACAAACTCTGGCTGCCATACACACTTTTTAGGGGCGAAGCTCCTTAGGGCGTGGGCTGTGCGTCCCCTGTAGCCTGTATGTAGCCACCTCTAGTTTAGTTTTTGCAGTGTTCACTAGATGGCGGTACCGTCCCCTGAATGTAGCCACCTCTAGTTTAGTTCTTGCAGTGTTCACTAGATGGCGGTACCGTCTCCTGTATGTAGCCACCTCTCGTTTAGTTCTTGTAGTGTTTACTAGATGGTGGTACTTGTAGCTGATGATGAAAAGATGCAAGATGTTATAAACTAGAAAGCGGTACTTGTAGTTGATGAAAGACGCGAGATCTTATAAAATAGGAATGATGTCACATATGGTGCGTGTCATTGGTTGAAAGCAATCGTTCGATTTAGTGCGGCGACGTACGCTAGGGGGAGCGATGTAATAAAATCGAGTGGGCAAAATGTACAGAGGATTCATGGTTTACCAGGTTTACCTCCGGAGCTTCGCCCACTCATCATCATTCACTTCGTGGATATGGCGGAATTTTTTGTTTACTTCTGTTAGTGTTCTGTTCTAACTCCTGCACCAGACCCCCTACATTGTTTTTTGGCCATCCAACTGGAACCATATGCTTGTTACAGGTGCTCGTAATGCTTATTGTTCATCGCTATCGCATGCGTCGCGATTAATCAATGTGAGTGAAGACACATTCGCATATGACGTGTCAATTTATGCGGAAATGGTATGATATATATATATATATATATATATATATATATATATATATATATATATATATATATATATATATATTGCCACGTGATCACAGAACGACCACAACGTCTGTTCACAGGAGCAGCACTGGACGTCGAGCCGAACCGAACGTTAGAGCACGAGCACACCCCAACCGTCCTCTTCTTCTTTCACACCATGGCACATACTCGCATTGGCATGGCTAAGCCTCGTTCCATGCCTGTGGCATTTACCTCCCCCCCCCCCCTTCGAAAAAAAGTACCACCTCGATGACCAATGCCGATTAAAAGTTAGTGTTCGCGTACACTCACAAAGACGCATGAAGAAGCAGTGTCAGGTGGCTCGGGGGTAGTGTGGCTTCATCCGTGACACATGAACAATGTCGGGCTGCTGGGAACATCGATCTCGCTGAGCTGTGTCTTCAAGCATGAAAAATTGAATTGCTGCACAAACTTGAAGAAAAAAACAAGAGAGACAGGAAAGAGTGCAGACTACCAACTGTTTATTTTCGTTTTTTTTGAAGCCAATATATACATGCTACGCTGCGCTTCCACGATGCGCACAAAACCAAAGACGCCGCAAACAAAGCCGACCAAATCAAATTAAAATTGACTGCCACCACAATGACAAACGTGAAAAATGGCAAAATACAAAAGTGATACCCACCACGATCTAAACTGCTTACTTCCAAGGTGTGCGCTCATCTTATATCTTTCTATATTCATTGCACCAAGCATCAACTAAAGCATGAAAAAATGAAAACATGTTCTAGAGATTTTCGTTTTAAAACCCTAAAAATAGCGCTTAGCACCAAATAAAACAATAAATTAACATTTTCATATTCACTCCAAGCAGCCCTAAATGAGAAACCAGAAGAAGCAGTACGCCGAGAGGGTCAAAAACTATACTAACATAAAATCTAACAAAACATTCCGTAGCGTCACATAAGAAAGAAAACAAGAACACTAATAAACAACACAAAGAAAGATGAATGGAAGAGAACACAATGCAAGGCGTTAGCCACAACATTACACATGACCTTGCAGGAAGACCATTTCCCTGTCCGAAAGTGAAATGGAAGGCATGCTTATGCACTTGTCATCATATTGCCTGATAAAGTACGCTTCAATTATCTCTCTTTCGGTCTTTTCACGCGCCTTAGCCATGACTGACGCACTCTCGAAACGGGGGGTGCAACCGCATGTCCTACAGTGGAAATCTAAATGACCGCCATTTGTTCCTTTTACGGCCAGACTGTGCTCACGCAAGCGTTCGTTGAGGCAACGCCCCGTCTGCCCTATGTACACCCTCCCACACGACAAAGGAATCAGATATACAACCGCAAATACACACCTAATGAACACGTTCGCATGCTTTTTTGTGCATTTTTCCTTCTTCAAGTATGAACCAACTAGTCTGCAAAAAAGTATTGTCTTCAAGCAGAATTTCGTAGTTGACATCTGTGAGGCGCCGTAGTACTCTATAGGGACCGAAGTAGCGGTGAAGTAACTTTTCCGAGTGGTCCCTTTTGCGAACGGGGATCCACAGCCAGACCAGATCACCGGGTTGGTAATTGACATGGCGATGACGGGAGTTGTACCTCTGCGAGTCGATTCGTTGTTGTTTTCGGATCCGCTTGAGTGCAAGCTGGCGGGCCGCGTCGGCGAGCCGGATAAAGTCGTTCGCATCAGTAGTAATATCGGTCGTGTCAGGCAACAGCATGGAATCAAGCATCGTAATTGCTTCTCGGCCGTGAAGCAACCGAAATGGAGTGAAACCCGTATACTCTTGATTCGCAGTGTTGTAAGCGAACGTTCCGTATGGCAAAATGGCATCCCAGTTTTTGTGATCACGGTCGACGTACATAGACAGCATGTCAGCGAACGTCTTGTTTAGTCTCTCCGTCAGACCGTTGGTTTGTGGATGGTATGCGGTTGTTTTGCGATGAGCTGTTCCACTAAGTCTCGTGACGTCTTGCATCAATTGGGCTGTAAAGGCTGTTCCACGGTCAGTGATAAGAACTGTTGGCGCTCCATGGCGGAGGACGATGTTGTTGATAAAAAAATACGCAACCTCATTGGCGGTGCCTCGTTGTAGGGCTTTCGTTTCACAGTACCTCGTTAAATAGTCAGTAGTGACTACGATCCAGCGGTTGCCATCATGTGACTTCGGGAAGGGCCCAAGCAAGTCCATGCCGATTCGTTCAAACGGTTGTGACGGGGTGCAACAGGCTGTAATAAACCAGCAGGGCGCACAGGTGGGGATTTACGGCGCTGGCAATGATTGCATGTTTTAACGTAATGCTTGACATCCTGGGTGAGCTTTGGCCAGTAGTAGCGAGTCCGAATCCGGGCAAGGGTACGTGCGAATCCTAGGTGGCCGGAGGAAGGCTCGTCGTGGCAGGCAGATAAAATGTCAGCACGTAGCCCTGGGGGAACGACGAGGAGGTACTCTGTCGCATAAGGTTCGAAGTTCTTTTTGTAGACGATGTCGTTGCGGAGACAAAATGACCCTGAACGTGCGAATGCTGATGGTGGACTCGAGCTGCGACCTTGAAGGTATTTGATAAGTTGTTGGATCTCTGAATCATTCCACTGTTGTTGGGCCAAGTCAGATTCACCGACTGCACAAAGAAAATGGCCATCGGTATCATCATTCCTCGATGTCGTCGCGATGGGTGCGCGCGAAAGGCAATCAGCATCAGTGTGCTTGCGGCCCTACTTGTAGACGACTGTAACCTCAAATTCTTGAAGGCGTAAACTCCACCTCGCGAGGCGCCCTGAGGGGTCCTTGAGATTGGCCAGCCAACAGAGGGCATGATGGTCCGTAACTACTCTGAATGGACGACCATACAGATACGGTCGGAACTTTGTGATCGCCCAAATAATAGCAAGACATTCCTTCTCCGTGGTCGAGTAGTTTCGGCAGATGACAAAATGCGGCTAGCATAGGCGATAGGACGTTCAGCGCCGTCTTGCCACTGGACGAGTACTGCACCAAGACCGATGTTGCTTGCGTCAGTGTGAAGTTCGGTGGTGGCATCTTCATCAAAGTGCCCCAGTAAGAGTTCACTCTGAAGGCACTGCTGAAGCTGGGAAAAAGCGGCTCTCTGCTCTGGACCCCACACAAAAGGAGTATCTTCCTTCGTTACACGGGTAAGGGGTTCAGCGATGTTGGCAAAGCTCTGGACAAAGCGCCTGTAGTAGGCGCAGAGACCCAAAAACCGGCGCAAATCCCGTTTGTTCGAAGGTGGAGGAAATGCAGCAACAGCCATGTTGTTTTCTGGGTCTGGTCTTATGCCATCGTGACTGATATGGTGGCCGAAGAACTTAAGTTCTTCGTAGCCGAAATGACACTTCTCCGGTTTTAGCGATAGGCCTGCGGATTGAATAGCGACGAGGACGGACTGAAGTCGTTGTAAATGCTGCTCAAGTGTTTTGGAAAAAACAACGACGTCGTCTAAATACACGAGGCAGGATTCCCACTTCAGACCGGACAGGACGGTGTCCATCATCCTTTGGAACGTTGCCGGTGCAGAGCACAATCTAAATGGTAACACTTTGAATTCGTAGAGGCCATCGGGAGTTATAAATGCTGTTTTTTCCCTGTCACGTTCATCGACCTCGATCTGCCAGTAGCCGCTGCGTAAATCCATTGAGGAAAAATATCGGACATGTCGAAGTCGATCCAGTGAGTCATCTATGCGTGGGAGAGGGTAGACGTCTCTCTTCGTCACTTTGTTGAGCTTCCGGTAATCGACGCAAAGTCGAAGAGTGCCGTCTTTCTTTTTAACAAGTACGACGGGTGACGCCCATGGACTGTTCGAGGGTTGGATGACGTCGTCCTCGAGCATCTGTTTCACTTGAAAACGTATTGCCTCTTGTTCTTTTTGCGACACGCGGTAGGCGTGCTGTCGTACAGGCCGTTCGGTAGGGTCCGTTATAATACGGTGTTTCACGGTTGGGGTCTGCTTGATTTTGGAGGTGGACGCAAAGCAATCACTATACGTACGTAAAATCATGCGTATCTGCTGTTGCTGCGCACAGGATAGCTGGCAATCCACGTCAACTTTACTGGCTATATTAGTGTTACCTTCTGCAGCAGTGGCAATCGGAGCAATAGTGGAACATTCTGCGTCATCGATGGCTTCAAAGTTCGCGATTGCTGTTCGCTTTGCCAAGTGTTGGTACTGGCCGCCGAAATTCGTGATCAGAAGCTGAGTCCTCCGATGTTTCAGTTTGACGAAAGCACGCGCGACACAAATCTGCCGAGCCAAGAGCACCGAGAGGTTAGTTTCCGCGATGCCACTACTCTTGTTGTCACAGTCGCTCTCCACCGTTACCAACATACTGGCTCGCGGTGGCAGTGCGATGGTGTCGTCAGCAATTCGAAGTGTTGTGGTCGGCGCAACTGCATCCTTTCGTAGGGCTGTATGGTCGTTAGATAACGTTATCAGCAGGTCGCGGAGGTTAATAATGGCTCCATGCTCGCGGAGAAAATCCATTCCGAGAATCAGGTTTTGGGAGCATTCGCGCAATACAACGAAGGAAACAATGTACGTCGACTCACAAATTCGGAGGCGGGCAGTGCACATTCCTAGCGGTGTCAATAGGTGACCTCCCGCAGTCCGGAAGTTGGTTCCATGTCCCCAAGGTGTCGTTACCTTTCTTAGCTGTGCAGCGAGGTCAGCGTTTATAACAGAATAATCGGCACCCGTATCTACCAGAGCGGTCAGCGGGTGGTTGTCGACAAGAACAGATTTGAGCAGAGACCTGTTTGTCGTCGATGGCACACGTCGGTGAAAGAATGTCGTCGGATGTCGGCAGCCAAATCGGGGGAGGGTCTTGTAACGGTCGATCAACAGCGGCCTCACCCCCAGAGGTAGCTGTTCTTAGTTTCCCCGGCGTGGGCTTGTAGATCTAGGCGATCTTCCTGCAAGGACGTCCGCAAAGGTTCATTGTTGGCCAGGTGACGTAGAACGCCGTGGAGATGGTGAGCGGGATTGGTGACGCGGAAGGGTTGAGGATCGTTGGCTTGCCAAGTATTCCGCGATAGCACGGGGCCGCTCACCATCTCTGGGTCGACGAGCATCCGGACGAAAGCCGGGAAGACCCATGTGCCTGTAGGCGCACTCACGGTAGATGTGACCTGGTTCACCACAGTGATAACATAGAGGCCGGTTGTCGGGAGCACGCCATACACTGGATTTCCGTGTAAGGGGTGGGTTGCCGTACTGTGGTGGTCCCGAGTAGAACGACGGTGCCGTCTGCAGGGTGGACGGACGGGACGGATAGCCAACAGCCGGTGCAGGAGTACGTAGTGCTTCCGCGTACGTTAATAGCGGAGCTTCGGCTGGACGCGGGGCCGTCATGGGTTGGAAGTGGTCCAAATTCAGGAGGTAGGCCTAGTTGTCGCCTGCTACGCCGTAGGTCAGCTGGTTCTTCCAAGTCGCGACTAGTGTCGGGACCTTGCTGGTGATTGCAGTGCATACAACACTACCCCGCACCTCCACCAGAAAATGTCACGTGATCACAGAACGACCACACAGGAGCAGCACTGGACGTCGAGCGGAGCACGACGGCCAGAGCACGAGCACACCCCAACCGTCCTCTTCTTCTTTCACACCATGGCACATACTCGCATTGGCATGGCTAAACCTCGTTCCATGCCTGTGGCAATATATATATATATATATATATATATATATATATATATATATATATATATATATATATATATATATATATATATATATATATATATATATATATATATTTATATATATATATATTTATATATATATATATGGGGGAAACAAGTGTATACTTAAGGGCTCGTTTTTCGTGTTTTTACACAATATTATTTAGATCTAATAAACTACAATGCCAAGAAAGGTATAGGGGAAGTTATTAGGCCAACTGTAATGTAATTGAGAAGAAAGAAAAGTGGGTGCAAAGATAACTTGTAGTGGGCAGGATTCCAACCTGCGACCTTTGAATAACGCGTTCGATGCTCTACCACTGAGCTACTGTGACAGCTATCCCCCAGCCACTTTATTGTGTATCTATGTCAATTTAAACGTTGCAGTGTCAGTCAGCGCCACTAGTAGCCATGGCGGCGAGTGTGACACACTCTTTATGAGCCTGTTTGGCGTCACGCAGCACGTGAACTTATTACTAACTGGCAGCTGACCAATAGTCCATCCCCCGTATACAACCTAAAGGCACCAAGTCTGCCAGTACGAGACCCTCGTTAATGAATAAGGGAAACAAGTGTATACTGAAGGGCTCGTTTTTCGTGTTTGACACAATACTATTGAGATATAACAGACAATAATGCCAAGGAAGGTATAGGGGAAGGTATTAGGAAAATTGTAATGTAAATGAGAACGAAGAAAAGTGGGTGAAAAGATAACTTACCGTGGGGAGGTTCTGATAAATGGTTTTCCATCAATCCATCCTTTAGCAACCCTAGTTACATCCCGACTAAACGGGTTTCCATCGAACTCTCAATTTAATTACGCATATCGACAGTGGCACTGTAATGTAGTTCTCCTTCTGAACGTGTTTGGTTGGTGTGTGTCCCTTCATGGCGTCCCATCAAATTTTTCTACCATTCTTAAACGAATATTCTAAAGTGTAACTTGCCCTACATTTAGCAGGGCCAGCATCCTGCTGGCGTCACTAGTATATAACTTTTACTCCGACTGTAGTAACATTGATTTATTCTAAATTACCTAGGGTGAGCTGATAGGATTTACCTTTTTCAGCGTTTTAACTTACTCACACTTATAGAAACATATCTTCCACAATTGGAATCATCTAATTGATTCAGTCATGGGGCGCAGATTTGAAATGTTCTCAAGATGTTTCTGTGTAACAGCATTTTCATGCCTGAATGAATTGGCTGGATGGCATTTTTTTCTAACGACGCCGCTAGTGGTACATGAATTTTATTTGTCCAATTCAATGCTATTTCTAGTCAGGGTTGTTCACGTTCTTCGTGTATTGTCCATTTCAGCACATTTTCATTGCTTCTCACATGTATATATATATATATATATATATATATATATATATCTATATATATATATATATATATATATATATATATATATATATATATATATATATATATATATATATATATATATATATTAGGTCAACTGCTAAATGGTACTGCGTAATAGTTTTCTTGCGATGTCATCTTTTTTTTCTAACTTATGAGGTGAATTCCCACATTTTATGACTTCTCCAATATCGTTATGATTGTTTCATAACTGCGATTTACGATATTAAAGCGCTTGTAAACTTGCGGGCTCGTTTTCAACGTTAAACACAATAACAATGAGAACATAGAGAAAACGATGTAAAAGTAGCTATATGGGATGATATTAGAAGTAACTGTATACATGTAAATGTTGAGAAATAAAAGTGTACAAAAAGATAACTTGCCACGGGCAGGGACGGAACCTCTGACCTTCGTCGAATGCTGTGCACCATTGAGATACGGCAGTTGTCATTCCTTTGTCCACTTTGTACTGTATGTGAGTGCACTTCAACGTCAATCAGCGCTGCCAGTAGCCCTTAAGGTGGCTGTTCCACACTTACCCTAGAGTTTTCATTAACATTGTAATTTATTTTGTCGTTCTGTAACACTTTACTAGAGGACTTCATGGGTATTCGACTATAGATGCATCATCTTTTTTTTTTCCTCGCAGGTTTCTTCAGGGACATGCAGGGATCCTATGACAACCTATACCGCATCATGAGTGGCCTCATGTTTCTCAACGCTTTAGTTTGGCTAGTCGTAAATCTTACAGACAGGTTCCGCAAGAAGCGAACGTGGACAACGAGAGATTCTCAACTCCAGTTGTGTGACCTTCCCACGCTCACCGGATACCAAGTGATGGATTTGACTTCGCTGATGGCTTGAGAACACTCCCACTGAACAAAATGTGTTTCTCAGCTAGCCGACTGCGAGTAACCATATTGTTTTAGCAGAGCGCGAAATTTGATAGAAATCATGGTAAATTTCACGTTCCATGTGTCTCCCTGTCGCGAAGCTTAAAAGAACACTGTTTCTGATAGGCAACCATATTGCATTTACATATTTGAATTGTTCGTGCGTTGAAGTTCTATATGTATAAGGTATTATATGGCAGCTGTTGATGTGCCAAAACCCAAGGATCACAAACTTGTGCCTGTTGATCTACATGAAGAAAATGTAGGTTTTCGGAGCAGAAAATCGTGTTTCAGCCTGTAAAGCACGACCTGTTTTTTTTGTCTACATTTGCGAGTGGGTGTACAGGTACTTGAATATTCTTGATTCCGTTGTTTGATGCTTTGTCTCAGCAAATTTTCTACCTGTATTATTTTAGCATGAACTATGGGTTACTTCTTTACGTCTCGGGTACTTTTGCTAGATTTGCTTTTGGTATGTTTGAGCGTAGTGCCTAGTGTTTTACCCTTCTTATCTTTGTCCGTGTGTCAGTGCGTGCGAAAAAAAGTTATGATGCACTCATACCAACTAGCTTATCTTGCAATATTACACCCGTTCATGGCTGGTAATATTTAGAACCACGACGGTTCTCACATCATGATGCCAAAGTTTATACTCCTGCATCGTGCAGTGAAAATGTTGAATATAAATTTTTCGTAGAGGAAAGTGTTAGGTTTCATTATGTGCAATATTTAGTGCACGGCCGTGTTTCCAGATACGCTTGACGTTGAATATAATTATTATCAACAAAATTATGCGAACAAGCTGAATCAATCACCGTTCTAACAGCTGTTTTGGTAAATAGGTCTTGCACCATCGTCATTTTCATGTGTCCCGAACGTTTCGTCTCCTACAAGTCCCCGTAGGCTCGTCGTAGATCAGTGACGGCACTGCCGTCTACTCTGTGATAACTGTTCAGACATTCATGTCCTGTCAATGTCGCTTCAGTGCTTACTTTAAGCAATGATGCACTTATTTTTTGTGTGTTCTTGACTTATTAGAGCTTGAAAAGCATTTGTCAACGCGTGATTACAGTTTGGCCACGTGCTTACGAAAATCCCGAGCGACGACGCTTAGTAATATGATTCCGACGTGGAGATGGTTCAGACGAGCCTTTAATTTTGTGTCAATGTGCATAAAGGCCTTCTGAGGTAATTATGTCTTGTACACTGATATTCGGAGTAAGTATTTAGTGTGGACTGGGCGTGTAGAGTATAAGCTCTGCTGTTAAAATCTATTTTAGCGTGTTATTTGTGAGCACTTGCCATTTTATTTTCGCACCATAATAGTACAGTTATGTTACCCGTTATAGTCATTTCAGAGAACGTTAATTCTTTCGCCATTCTGTTATCGCACGTCACAAGCATAGCGTAGATATCCAGTGTCAGCTTTCGTTTTAGCGTAGGCTGTACAGGTCGAGACAGTTGTGGTGTCAAAACGGACAAACACACAGTAATTCGAACGTTTACTCTAGCACGGCTGAGTGTACATCAGCTATGGCCATTGATAGAATATGTGACACTGCTATTCGCACAAAAACGACAGGCTCCTGCTTCCTCTAAAACATCGAAATATCACGTTGTCTGGCTGTTCGCACCTTTGTAGCTCATCCGCCGCTTAACATGTGCGTTGTTAGAACCCTTATCAACATCCCGGTTGAGCCCCGCCGCGGTGGTCTAGTGGCTAAGGTACTCGGCTGCCGACCCGCAGGTCGCGGGTTCGAATCCCGGCTGCGGCGGCTGCATTTCCGATGGAGGCGGAAATGTTGTAGGCCCGTGTGCTCAGATTTGGGTGCACGTTAAAGAACCCCAGGTGGTCAAAATTTCCGGAGCCCTCCATTACGGCGTCTCTCATAATCACATGGTGGTTTTGGGACGTTCAACCCCACATATCAATCAATCAATCAACATCCCGGTTGAAATCTACTAATCGATATATTCAGAAGTGACGACGTTGACGTTGTGAAGGTTGAGAGGTGCTATTCTGAGAACCTGATCAGGACAACCACAACTCAACACTTCATCAGAACACTCAACAGAACAATGTCTTAGGATAGAACCCTGAACAGATGTTCAAGACTGTTATAAGCAATACGTTAATCGGTGAAATAATCTTGTGCATGTTCCCCAGAGGCTAGGATATATCTAACGATTATATGCGAATTGTTTCAATCAGTGAATTATTTCCTAAGTGTGCGACTCACATTTCCGCGAAGTTTGATGATTATCTTGTGCTCTAAAACACTCGACAGTATAATATTATGGGTGCAAAGTGCTACACACTTGTTGATTTACTCCGCTGAGGAGCGTTTGTTTGTGTATGTTTGTTATTATAGCGCAATTTAGTTCTCCTGAAAAATCTGTAAACCTTTTAATTTCGAGTACCTTTGCGTTTTACTACTACATTTATGTCATATTTAACGGGTCGCTGTTACTTGAAATTGCCCCAATTTGGTTTCTATTCAGGGAAACTCGTAGAACATAGGCCTATTTTTGGTTGTGCTCTCAGCCATGCTAGTCGCTTTCTTGCCTAAAATGGAACATTTCGATGGAATACTTCTGTAGTAAGCCAAGGAAATATCCCGCTGTCGAGATTGAAAACCTCGTTTTATAAATTGTACCTGCATTGTATTTACGTGTGCTGGTTTATTCAATGTGAGTTAATATATGTGATTGTCTATGTTACCTCTAATAAAAAGTTTTAGGACCTTTTTATTCATTTTTTGCGAGAAGACGGCTTTGACATGGTGCAAGTTGTGTTTCGAGGTGTCCCTTTTCACCTAAAGTATTCAACAGGTGCTTGGATTCACAACCTTAGTTTTATTTTTTTTCTTGAAAATGCCTGTTCAATTTGTAATCATGGCTTTACTGCATTGTGAATATCAAGTAATTTACTAATTAATATTTCTTTATCTCTTGCATTAGAGCTTATACTATGCCACCTCTCAGTAGCGAGAAATTTGCAGGAAGCAATACAGGACAGTTATTAACGGCAAATAAGTATTCCAAGTAAAAGTTTAGCCCCAAAGCAGACATTATACCGTGGATTATTAGTCTTTATCTTTTACAGAGTCATTCAAATGAGTTTTCATTTGGTAAGGACAATAGTTAGTTATTGTATTGCTTTGAGCAGTCTTTGGAATCTGACACCAGTTTCGGAACCGTAGCTGAAACCTTTTCTGTGGCCCGTGAACGATGATACTCGTACTTCCGTCTGAAGGACCCTTAATCTCAACATTGAAACCTGAAAAAATGAATGACACTAAGCCGATATCAAGTTGTGTTCGAGGAAAATCTGTAGACAATCAGCAGGCTATGCCATATCTTTTCTTCGTGCGTATGTAGCATTTGGTATAGCGTTCCATATCGGGGGAATCCACATTCGTGGGATGCTTCTCCGAACTACTTGCCGTGCAACCACTTGCCGGTGCCTGATTTCTGCTCAATCTGCAAGTGTACGGTTTGTTGGCGAATGTGTACGGTTGTCGGCGAATATGTACTATGCATATTACCGCGATAGTGCTAAAGAGCCCGTTATATTAAAGACGATAATCTTTTTAGGATACTTGAACGCAGAGATATTGGTCTGTTTCTCCGTCTCTCTGCCGGCCTGTCTGTCCGTCACGTAATGCAGCCAGCCATCTTAATCTGATGACTGCGTTCATACTAGTTTACATTGTCGATCAATAGTTATGGTGCAACACCAAAACCTATTAGATGGTTAATTCAATTACTATAAAATGCGTTGATACGCACTTATAAGGACCCTGGTTTTTCTTACGCTGTGCTTTAAGTGCGGCGCTTTGCTAAATAAACTGCCCCCTATATGCATGTTACAGTGCAAATGTCGTCAAAAGATAATATAGTCTTGCGCCTGAAGAGAGTGAACAAAACGTTCATTTGATGTTCTGCAGAAGAAAATCGGTGCATGGTATTCTGGAGGCGCTGCGTTAGAGTGCCTTGAGCGTACAGCGGAGGCAAACGATCGCATCAAGTCACGTCACACGTGAGACATGAGCGCATCCGGCAGTTATCTTGAAAAACGAAGCGCGTGCGCCCTGCGAGCCCGTTGTGGAGATGATAAGGTGTAGAACGCAAGGCGACGCGTAGGTGCCACCACCGTGTCGTCTTAGCAAAGCGTTGAAAAGGCTTGCCTTTTTAGTGCAAGCGTTGCATGGTCAGCGCGACGTGATAATCGCTACGGTCTTTAGAATTACTCATGTATGCCTTTTCTAGTAAGAGAAACATACAGAATATTGACGTGTTGTTATGGTGCCTCAGATGTGCAGAATAATTGCTTTTTCATTGACAATCGCACAAGTATGAATGCCGAATCTTGAGCTATATTAGTGGGTGCTGCAGATGGGGTCGGCCGTTTGTAATACTATTTGACCACTTTACAGCCGTTCAGAGTGCCGTTAAGGTCGGGAAAAGAGACAAAAGTGCAGACAAATAGACAAAAGACAGACCAAAATTTTTGCGTTGAAGGTCCCCAAGAACGACTACCGTTTTTAAAAAGCACTCTGCCGGCGAAAGAGTGCTGCCACGTGCCAGTGCTTCTGCAGAAGCACTGGACCCATGGGTTATGTGAAAGCAGAGCTGGGCTAGACTGCACCTGCACGCTCTCTTTTTACAGCCTTCGCAACGGGTGTAGTACATACCCCTCGCCACTTTTTTGAGGGGGGCGCTGTGACCCTGCCATCTTCCGCTGCTCCGTACAGCGCGTGCAACGCCAGCACATGAGTTCGGGTGCGCTTCTCCACTTCTACGTGTCGAAAAACAAGTTGCGTAATCATTGAAGACGCACAAATGATCTATGGCATTGCTCATACCAGATGATACTGGGCTTGAACCGATACACTTCTGAAGAGTTCACCTTGCTGGCTGTGTTACACGCCCCGAAGTGCGCGCATGATCGTAGCCTCCTTGTGACAAAAAAGCAGCATACGACACAGCCCTTACAAAATCGTCTGGGTACGCTGAATGCTTTCTTATGTTTCATTCTATTTGATGCAAAAGAAGCACTACCTTTCTTTGTGTTTTCTGTGCATCTGCTGCGATTTTCTTAAGGCCATGACATTAATAACGCCATGTCATGATTATCATGTTTGGATGTGTTGTTTACCTTCGTCATCTATTCACGTCACGTGACGCCAAATTTAGTATTTGCGGAGCTAGCGAAGCGGACGTGAGCACGCTACGAGCGTGGTATGTTGTCGTGTTCTTACATGACACGTGTCGCATGATTATCATATTTGCACCAGTCATATACTTTCGTCGTGCACTGACGTCACGTAACACCCAAATTCAGTATATGTGGAGCTAGCAAAACGGCCTCGAGTGCATCATGAAGGGCCAAATATACTCCGACGTAACGTTGACGCAATCGCACGTGGGGCACAGCGACGCTACGTTAGCAAAACGTGAGCACTCTTTAGTCTGACGCCAAGCGCGACCGGCGCGACCATCATACGTCGGCGCGGCCCGACAGCATCCGGCGCGAAATGCGATATGCTGCATTTGGCGCCAATGCGTTGCACAGACAGCACTGCGTCTGCCTCTTTTCGAGACGGAAGGACGCCGGATGTGCTGAAACGCGCGCGCGTCCAAGCAACGCTGCGCGCGCCTGCGAGTATATGGCAGGACCAGCGCCTGGCGTGGCAACACTGGCGTGACGCGACAAAACGAAAGCCGGTGCGCACGCGCCGCGTCACGTCGAAATGTATTGGCGTCTTGACTGTGGCATGCAGTCATGCTCTCACATAATACACATCTCATGAATAATAATATACATCTCATATCATGTTTGCACCAGTCACATACCTTTACCATCCATTGACGTCACGTATTACCAAATTTGGCGTATGTGAAGCTAGCGAAATGGCCGCGAGTGCATCATGAGTGTGGCATGTAGTCATGTTACATAACACGCATGTCGTGATTATCATGTTCGGATGTGTAATTTATCTACGACATCCGTTTGCATCACTTAATACCGAATTTGGTATAAGTGAAGCTAGCAAAACGGCCGCCAGCGCATCATGAGCGTTTCGTGTAGTCATGTTGTTACATGACACGCATATCATGATTATCATGTTTGCACCAGTCAGATACCTTCGTTATACATTCACGTAATGTAATACCGAATTTGGTATATGTGATGCTAGCGAAAAGGCCGAGGGCGCATCATGAGCGCGGCATGTAGTCATGTTAAATGACGCGCATCTCATGATTATCATGTTTGCACCAGTCAGGTACCTTCGTTATCCATTCACGTAATGTAATACCGAATTTGGTATATGTGATGCTAGCGAAATGGCCGAGGGCGCATCATGAGCGTGGCATGTAGTCATGTTGTTACATGAGACGCATGTCATGATTTTCATGTTAGGGTCATTCTCTTGCGTTCGCCATGCAATCATGTAATACCATACCGATTTCGCAACATGTCATGTGAATGAAACCGCCGCAAGAGCATCAAAACCATGAAATGTAAATCATAATAATAATGACATACATGTCTTGATTTTCATGTTATAACTAGTCAAATATGCTCGTCATGTAGTCAAGTTATGTCATACCTATACAAACGGCCAGGAGAGCTAAAAGTCGCAGGTGCACGGCTAGATAGATAGATACACTCATAGTTGCCGAAGTTCGCTAAGAAATGCCTCGCATTTAAAAAAGTAGGCGCGCGCACAGTGAGGAATAAATTTTCTGATGTGGAACGCAGGCACATAGTCTTATTCGCGCAAGTGTCTGCTGCATACGACTGTCGATGCAGACTTGTCATTGATGAAGAGGTTGTCTTTAGAAATATTTGTTTGTCACTTGCCGCATAGTTCGGTATTGTTTGGGAATTGGTGAGAAGGAACACCGGGAGTTTTCCCCGAAAGGTATAGACAATCCTCACTCTATCCTCCATTTCTTTATTAATCCCCCTCCCCCTTTTCGTCGAGAACCCTTATTTCGCGGTTTCAGGTCAACAAACTCTCATGTGCCGTGTGCGCGGCGCAGAAGATGTAGTGTCAGGGTCGCTGCACCCCGACCGCCGCTGGGTGGCGAAAGATACTCAAAAACTCTCCCATTGTAATCGCGATGGGTGAGAAGGCTGAAAGGAAAGAAGCGTCGCAGGTCCAGTCTAGTCCGGCCATGGTGCAAACTACTGTTTGCCGATATTACTGCCAGATGCATAAGTCCATATCTGACGCACCGCCTCCAAACAGAAGACTAGGATTTTTCGATTACATTAGCTGCACAGCACGGAGGCACGCTGCCAATTTAATTGAGGGTTCGTGGTTATTTGACTAGATATGATGTTTGACTGGCACGCGGTGTAGGATTATTAAACGAACTGTACCAGAATGTAAATTTCCGAAATAATACAAGCGACACAGTTTTTGGTCTGTATCGCAGCGGTGGTAGAAGCGCCTAGTGATTGACGGAGGAACGAACGGACTTGAGCATAAGACATCAAAGGCTTCCGCCGTATGTTTGTGTTGTTTGTTTATTGTGTTTATGGGGGCATTTCTTACTTAACATTAGATACGAACGGTGGCTCTAGGAAAATTTTAATTTGGTCCTAATGTAAACTTGAGTGCTCAGTAGGCCCGTGTGCTCAGATTTGGGTGCACGTTAAAGAACCCCAGGTGGTCGAAATTTCCAGAGTTCTGCACTATGGTGTTAAACCCCACATACTAATCAAATACTTAAGTGCTCATATGGGTCGTCAGCACTTCAGAACACTGTCGCGATGAGCTTCCAACTGAGATGAGCACACACGAGTATTGTTATTGTGGAGTATTGTCAACGTCACAGATGATTTAGGGAGAGAACAGAATACTACGACTGCCAGTCTGCTGAGGCTGCGAATGATCTTTGTTTTCGAGAGAGCACGTTCTGAAAAGACGTAATATGCCGATGCTCCCATATCTTTTCATTCCTTTCTACGCGCGGCACACCGGCATGACAGTGCATGTTTAGCTATGTAGTCACTTGTGTTTTTAGGTGGGTGCTTCAAAACGGCATGAAATTGGTCGTCATTAGGGTAGCTACAGTTAGTTATACTATACGTTAAAGAACCCACAATTCAATCTTGGCATTGCGAGTCACAAAAATACAGATACAGTAAACAAAACGAAACAAAACGAGAAAATCATAAACAAGTATTTCGTGTGAGCAGTCCTTTAACAATGATAGAAACATGAGGACGTCACGATGCAGACGCTACTGGTTGTGCTTGCAAACTCAGGCAGTGCCACGTGTACCTGCGTGAAGGCAGTGCGTTTTATAGTTTCCCTATTTCGCAAGACCATCCTGAGTCATTGTTTTAGGACAACCCGCACATTCAAAGTTATCAGAAGCATCGGTGCTCCGCGAATCTGCCTGGGCACCACTCAGAGCTTCATTGAAAAAAATTATTTCGGGTACCTGGGAAGCATAACCCGGCAATGACTAACGGCACATTGGTTGATATTCGGAAAAGTTCACGCTATGGCTGTCTTATTTCACCATCACCACGACCTTTCAACACAAAGATTAGTTGTACGCTTCCGCGTAAACTGATGGTACGCTTGTGACCAATGTATTGAGTGAACATACGTAGACGAAATTGCTTTCTTGAAGACGACATCACTTTATGGGGAAGTCAAGAAATATTGAAGTGACCTGTTTCCGTTATGAAACTGGAAATATCCAACCGATCTATATTGATCGTAAAAACTGCAGCTGCTCCACAGCTGTGAAGCTTGAGCAAGTTCGTTGTGCGGGCCCCCAGCGATTCCCGTCACAATGTTGTTACTGTTTTGCTGTTATTATTTGTGCTACGACTTCTGGTATTGGAATGTCGGTATTATGTTATCGTCCGTTTTTAGCTTTCTGTGACATGCGGTAATGTGTAATTACGATCAGACGATGTTATTCTATGGTCACGTTTTCGCGCACAGAAGAGGCAGTTCTGTTTCTGGCGCTATTGGCGTTGCACCGCAGCTGCCTTTTTACACACCGTGGCTGTATTATTCAGGTGATGCGGGCGCTCTACTCAAGCTTGCTTTGTGTTGAGTCTAGGGTGGGCTTAGGAGCGCTGATGAGCTGCCGTGGTCTGAGGTTGAACGGTGTCGAGCTTTTCTATTCGCCACATACGTTTTGGAGATGCTCAGTTAGCTTTCCCTTGCAAAGACACAGGCTGATGTCGCTAACCGTGTCGTGCTTGGAAAGCTGCCGCTGTTGACCGAGACTTCAGCTCGCTATTTGCGGGACGTCAACGCTGTCGTCCAGGGGCGGTTTCCAGACGGCGGGCACTGATTTGGCGCTATGGAAGTGCCATTAGCCGGAGGAATCACGTGTCTGGTGAGGTGGTGTTGCCCTCTTTGTGTAGCGCTCAGTGAGCTGCAGGTTTGCGAAACGTTTCTGACTATCTTTGGTTAATAATGCCGGTTACTTTTTGACTACTTCTGTTAACCATATTGATTTACTTTTTTTCGTTCGTTGTTTTCAAGGAGTAAAACAGAGTAGAAAGCAACATCGCGTGAAATTTTCGAAGCCGATCGCTCAAAATAAAGCAGAAGCACGCTTGGAATTAAGCGCGGCGTATGGGTAACTAGACGGGGGGGGGGGAGGTGGCGGTGGGGGGGCGACATCTGAGGAGATTGGCTTGCGGACGCTAGAGTCAAGCGTTCGTCAAATTTCGTTTTGGTTTACGAGCCCACCAAAAAAGGACATAGAACAGGAGCATCGTGAAAAATCAGCACAAAAGCAAAAAGCAAGTGCTTTTAGACGAGGTTTGGCTTGTGGAAGTTTGGCATACTCCCTCCCATTTTTACATGCGAAGACGCTTATGCTAGAACTGAATCAACACCCTCTGAAAATTCTCCTAGGAAGTACTGGTTCAAGCTGGTGTATGTGGCAGTTGACCCAAGCACTGCCATAACGCGCTTACCCGCTAGCACGTTCGAACCAGCGTAAATGGCTTTAGCCGTGGCCTCTCCCCATTACGGGATCTCCGCAGTCATGTAATAGCGTCAGGGAATGAGATTCTGCAGATGCGCGATGAAGCCCGTGCTCCTGCATGGTGTGGCGATGAATCCGCATGGCATGCTACAACAAGATTCTGGAACAAGTAACAGCAACACCTTGCAAGGACGCGTTAACATCGGGCAAAGTGCCCCTGAAGAAGGGAACTTTTAATTCAACGCATGCGCTGCTTCGCGAGCTACTGATGGTTCCTTTTAGTGGGAGATGGCGTATTTTCAGGGCACAGCTCCTTAGAGCGGCACCCGTTTGTCCCTCGTAGTAGTTGTAGTCGTAGTGTGTAACCAGTCTTACGTTTTGACTTGCAAGGTGGTGCCGGTGGGAGATAAAAAATTCGCAGCGTGTGCGTTACTTACAATAAAAAAATTCGCAGCGTGTGCGTCACCTAAAAGCCGAATTCTCCTGTCTCTCATTCCCCATTAGCAGCCATTGGCATGTACATGGAGCACTATCTGACAAGAAAGGGTTGCTACGTTATACTCGCTGGGCGTAACCTCCTTGGTTTTAGAAAGGTTTAGCGAGCGTTGAGCCGCAGTGCCATGAATACAGTGAACTAGTATATACCATGAACTCCAGGTAGTTAAAGGTGGGAAGTAGACATGAAACACAAGCCGTAAGAAAGTGTGCGTGTGCCAACTCTCCTTTATTCCTTCGAATGTCCTGCGGATGGCAGTGCTTCTGTATGGGGAATACATGTTCAAAAGATGCGAGATGGTGGCACTTGGGGTGTTGAATAGATGGGCGAACGAACAGACAGACAGATGCATGGACGGACGCACGGATGGCTGCCCAGGTGGATTGACGCATGGACCGACGCAGGGGCGGATGCACAGACGGACGTGCGGACGCACGAACAGACGCACGCACTGACGGGTGGATGAACGAACGGGTGGTCACACAGACGGACGCATGGACGGACGGAAGCAAGCACGAATGGCCGGATGGATGCTTCGCTCCACTCTCCATCATTCACTTCGTGGATATGCTGCCATTTTTTTTTCTTGTCGCATAGGCGAATCGCTCCAAAGTGCTACCAGCCTCAAAATGAAACACATATTTCTACGTATACGAGCCGTAAAATAAACTACAGTAAAAGCAAGATGAATTCTTTTGTCATCCCATTAGCCATCTTTCGATGTCCCATCGTGCTGTTGAAAAAAAAAATGTCTCCTGCTGGCGTGCGTCTCCTCCCATTTTCTGCTCATAGTGTCCTGGCAACACGAGAACTTAAGTAAAAGTCAACCAAACCATAGGTACCGTCTGTGACACCACTGTGCGGGGAACTCGAGTGATATGACGCTGCTTCAACCCGGTTTAATTGTGTCATTGGTTTTACTTCGGTATGCCATGGAGTTCACATCTCTCGAGCACCATATTTGCCCTTACACAGATGACGCAACGGCTTGGGGTTCAAGACACACTACCTAAACTCAAGAGGAAAAAACTGAAAATGTGTTCAGCCATCTGGGTTAATACTCCTGGACCAAATCTAGAGTTGCGCACGTTGCCGTTGTGCAACGAGTCACTCTGTAACGATATACGTTACAAAAGTAGATACGATGCGTATGGAAGCGCCTCCTCTATTTATTCAACGTCAGCCAGTGGCACCCGATTCCATTCACCCCTCCACCCTTTCCTCCTCTCACCCATCGCCTAGACTTTGCGTGTGCTTTGCGGTCTTGGGAGAGAGAACCAATTATGTGGTGCCACACGACGAAAATATTATGAAATAATTTTTCGTTCAGTTTTGTACATATCCGTGGGGCAGCGTCTTGTATTTCTCGTGATCACAATGTTTGCGGCCACGCTGGCTGTGTAAAGATGCAGTGTTTTGAGATAGGATGTCCCCGGTTGTGGCGCTATGCGGGCAACCAATGGGGAAGCGTCATTACGACCCTGTTGCATGCGCTGACATTAAAGGGGTGGTGCGACCAAATTTGTGGCATGCGTGCTCGTGCTCTTTGCTGTAAACGTTTCCTTCAGATCCATTTAGCATGATACACGCACCAACATTCCTGTAATTTCGCGAAATACTTTAACACTGCTCTACTTATGTGAACCATTTTCGGTTTCGATTTCATGGCGCTGAGTCGGGCAGTGACGTCGATACATAGGTGGATTGGTCACGTGACCTCACAAGGCTGTGACGCACATCGTGTTGAGTTTCGTCTGCTCTCTCACACACGTGCCATACAAGCACCAGCTAAACAAACACGCTGACACTCGCCATGGCCAGCTGCTGTAGCATCCAGGCAGTGGCTAAGCAAAAGGCAGCCAGAAAGAAACAAATCGTTTATTTTTACTACGTATGTACAGAACGTAGACGAGGAAGCCGCCCGACACTAGATGCGCCGGCCTTTTATAGGCGCTGAGACACTGAAGAAGGAAAGAGCAGCCATGCTGTCGGACGCGCGCAGCGTCTTTGCGGACGCCTCCGTTGTCCCTGGAAGACTCGTTAAATGGCTCTTCGAAAGCACCCAGTGTCCTTGACGGACGCACACAGTGTCTCTCCAAGGGACGCCAGCACACTTGTAAAAGCAGGCATTCGAGTTCTTTCCTCGTTCACAACATGCGAATCCATCCATTGTACAACACAGTTCTTCAACAAAAAGATTCATCATCATCATCATCATCATCAGCCTGACTACGTCCACTGCAGGACAAAGGCCTCTCCCAAGTTCCGCCAGTTAACCCGGTCCTGTGCTTGCTGCTGCCAATTTATACCCGCAAACTTCTTAATCTCATCTGCCCACCTAACCTTCTGTCTCCCCCTAACCCGCTTCCCTTCTCTGGGAATCCAGTCAGTTACCCTTAATGACCAGCGGTTATCCTGTCTACGCACTACATGCCCTGCCCATGTCCATTTCTTCATCTTGATTTCAGCTATGATATCCTTAACCCCCGTTTGTTCCCTAATCCACTCTGCTCTCTTCTTGTCTCTTAAGGTTACACCTACCATTTTTCTTTCCATTGCTCGCTGCGTCGTCCTCAATTTAAGCTGAACCCTCTTTGTAAGTCTCCAGGTTTCTGCTCCGTAGCTAAGTACCGGCAAGATACAGCTGTTATATACCTTCCTCTTGAGGGATAGTGGCAATCTACCTGTCATAATTTGAGAGTGCTTGCCGAATGTGCTCCACCCCATTCTTATTCTTCTAGTTACTTCAATCTCGTGGTTCGGCTCTGCGGTTATTACCTGCCCTAAGTAGACATAGTCTTTTACAACTTCAAGTGCACTATTACCTATCTCGAAGCGCTGCTCCTTGCCGAGGTTGTTGTACATTACTTTCGTTTTCTGCAGATTAATTTTAAGACCCACCTTTCTGCTCTCCTTGTCTAACTCCGTAATCATGAGTTGCAATTCGTCCCCCGAGTTACTCAGCAATGCAATGTCATCGGCGAAGCGCAGGTTACTAAGGTATTCTCCATTGACTCTTATCCCTAACTGCTCCCATTCTAGGCTTCTGAAAACCTCGTGTAAGCACGCGGTAAATAGCATTGGGGAAATTGTGTCCCCCTGCCTTACACCCTTCTTGAATCAACAAAAAGATTATAGACATTTATTTGGAAAAGAACGAAGTCTGTCTAGGCGTTCCTTTGTTGTTCGCCTTTGAAGAACTTGTGAAAATTCACCGGGTCACTGAATCTGCTCGGTCAGCAGTCTAGCACACAATAGCATACAGCCATGGTCGCTACGTGGGCAACCCACCGAGAACGCTGAATGCCTTCGCAGGTTTCGACGCGTAGCACTTCGCCAAAAAGCAATCGAAAATCGGCGAGTAATACAGCAACCGATTCTTTGTGGTACGTTGGGTCCACGCCTCCTAGATTTCCCGTGCCTGCCGGGTTATCGAGACGCAGGGGGCGCCGACCAGTGCGGACGCGAGAAGATCGGCTCCCGTTTCTGTTAATGTTTTTGTTAGAATTTTTGTGGTGCCTGTGCTCGAGCTGCATTTCATTCAACGCAGTTTCTTCTGAGGATCACGTCGATACCAGACTTTTTTCGGTGAGTGGTCCTTTTGCCGAATTATTGGAACTTTTCTTGTGGAACGCGCCGCGGCTCGGCTAACCCTACCGGGCTCAGCCTAGTGTCGACGGCGAGGGGCGGGAGAAAAGGGGCAACATGCCCGAAGTAGAGATGGTGGAAGGAGAGGAAATCTCTCACGAAGAAGCCACTCGCCCGGGTTGGACGACAGCGCTGGGCAGGAACAAGAAAGCTCGTGTAGAAACGCAAGTTTCCGCGGGCACCGCATCACATGTGGGCTCGAAGGGAGGCCGCCGCACGGCAGCCCCGCAATGTGCAATGAAGCGCCTCGCAGCTGCATCGAGGCTCCCCCGGCTGCCGAGGGACCACATACGAATTATCGTCAGGCCGAGGGACGGAATTGACGTCAAAAAAGTAAGCCAAATTAGGCTCGCACAGGCTATTGCCATGGCGGCTGCTCTTGCCCCGGCAGAGACGGAAGGGGACATCGTTTGCCCAAACATCGCCCAGAACATTCTCGTAGTTTCCACACCGGAGCAGAAGAACGCAAACGCCTACGCCGCGATCCAACAGATTCGGATAAGCGAAGGAATGTACCATGTGGCGACATAAGTCGTGGCACCCGATAACACCTGTAAAGGAGTCATACGAGGAGTGGACACTGACATCAGCGAGGCCCAGCTCCAAACGATGATCGTCAACCAGCGAAATCCGAAGGCCCTAGAAGCCAAAAGGATCAAGAACACCACCACTGTGGTAGTGCTTTTCGACGGCATGAAGGTACCAAACTATGTCATATGTGGCGTCAGCATGCTGCGCTGCACGCTCCACAAGCGCCAAACCGACGTGTGCTACGCGTGTGGAGGACTTGGTCACAGGGCCGATGTTTGCCCCAACCCCAACAAGAGGGTGTGCAGGGGCTGTGGGCTCGTGTCTCCACCCGAAGATCACCAGTGCTCGCCGAAATGTGCCCTTTGCGGAGGCCCACATCCGAAGGCGGACAGAATGTGCAAAGAACGCTTTCAAGTTCCTTACGTCGTGCGACGGAGAAGACAACGGCGCCGAAAGCGCGTCAAAAAGTCTCAGCAACAGCTGGCCGAAGAGGACCGGTCAAGGGATTCCAGCGTGGCAAGTGCTCCCAGGCAGGGGCGTTCCGTCACGCCGGCTGGCCGCCGGCGCGACCGCTCCAGGGGCCGCGCTCGCACCAAAGGGCGCTCTTACTCCCGGGCACGAATCCAGGAAGTACCTACCTGGGCAGATCGAGCCAAGCCGAAGCCAGCGGCGCCGCCACCAGAGGTAACGCAGGTACCATTGCCAGAGCATAGGGAAGACCCCAGGGTAGCTAAGTTGATCCAAGAGAATGCTTGCCTTAAGGCAGAGATTCAACAGCTGAGGGCTGACCTTGAGTCGTTCCGCAAACATTACTCCTCGCAGGGTGAGAGACAACAGATTCCCCCACCAGGGGACGTGCAGGCGCGCTCGGGAAAACGTAGGGCCTCACCGCCCCAAGGGGAGTGGGATGCTATGGAGACAGAATCCAACAGCAAGGCTCTGGAAAGCATGCATCAATCGATTAAACAACTGGCTCATAGCATGACTACCCTACTGAAAAGGGTGTCGTCTCTTGAAGGTACACAGGCAGCGCTAGCTACGGGTAGCTCGCCTCCGAAAGGCCCGAACAGGGCACAGTCGCCTGCAGGCGCGGTAACAGTCAACCCGACAGGAGGTTGGCTGTCTCAGAACAGTAATTATGGCGGACAACACTAATGAACTGGTCGTGTGGCAGTGGAACTGTGCCAGTTTCAAAAGGCGTAGGGCTCCACTGCTGCACTTTATTGCTTTTCAGGCGGTCAAACCGCACGTAATTATGTTACAGGAAACTCTCGGTGATGCGCTAACTTTCCAGGGCTATCGAGTCGTCTCGGTGCGCGAGCAAGGGAAGCGCGGTTTGGCAACCTTGGTCGGAAAAAAGTGCTCCTTTCATGAACACAAACTGCAGCTTGGCAACAGCAAGGCTGAGGTCATTATGCTTGAAATAATCCCCAACAGCTGGCTCAAGAACAGCGTATTCCTCCTGAATGTGTACAGCTCGCCGTCGGACAAGCGGCAGGGGTTCGCTTCGATCATGGCAAAAGCGGTGGCTCTGGCCAGGAGGGCCCCCATTGTGGTAGCGGGAGACTTTAATGCTCCGCACGACGCTTGGGGATACGCCAGGCAGTCCCCCAAAGGCAACAACCTCCTAAAGGCCATATCTAGCTGTTCTCTTGAATTGATTACGGACCCACAATACCCGACAAGAATTGGCACATCGGTGGTCCGAGACACAACTGCAGACTTGGCGTTCGTCAAGAACGTCGCCAGAACAGGGTGGTAAAATTTGCAATAGAATCTAGGTAGCGACCACTTCATAGTGGCTATTACCCTAGCATTCAATGCAGCTCCCCCCAGGGAATTTAAAGTAACGGACTGGGATGCCTTTCGTAAATTGCGGAAGGAGGACCAGGATGAATACGACAGCTTAGACAGCCTCTTTGCAAGGCTCAAGGAGGACGCTAATGCTGCGACCAAGGTTGTCAAAACGAACCTGAGGGTTGATCGGATGGATGCACGCCTCGCGCATCTCTTAGAGGCTAAGAATTCCATCCTGGCCCGGTGGAGGATGCAAAGGCTCAATTGCCGACTTCGAAAGAAAACTGCGCAACTCAATCGTGAGATCGAAGCCTACTCTATTGAACTCTCCAAACAGCAGTGGAATGAAGTATGTTCTTCGGTTGACGAACAGATGAGAGTGGGGACCAAATGGAACCTCCTCAAACAATTACTTGATGAGTCACAGTCGAAGGGAAATCAGCGATTGGCTATTGACAGAATCGTTCACAACCAAAAAGCGAAGGGAGTGTCCGAAAAGGCCCTCCTGAAGAGGTTAGCGGACAGCTATCTTCCGCTCGGCCCTTCCGGTGATGCGGACTATCCGCATTACAGGGGTGGAATGGTGGCGGAGCTGGACGCACCTTTCACTGAACCAGAAATCTGTAAGGTCCTCCACGAGCTCAACGGACGCTCTGCACCGGGCCCGGATTGAATCTCAAATAAGCTCTTACGTAACTTGGATGGCAAATCCATCGAGAAGCTTACCGAGGAAGTCAACAAGATCTTGAAGATGGGGCACGTCCCCGAATCCTGGAAGACAGCTTCGGTAGCGCTCATCCCAAAGCCAGGCAAACCTCTGGCTTTGGAGAACATGCGACCCATCTCGCTTACGTCCTGCGTAGGCAAGGTGGCCAAACATGCGATTCACCATCGGGTATCCGAGTACATAGAAAGCAGAGAGCTATTTCCACACATTATGGTAGGATTCAGACCTGCACTATCCACACAGGACGTGATGCTCCTTATCAAAAGACAAATCATTGACAACAACACCAG
This sequence comes from Rhipicephalus microplus, assembly GCF_043290135.1. Taxonomy (NCBI): domain Eukaryota; kingdom Metazoa; phylum Arthropoda; class Arachnida; order Ixodida; family Ixodidae; genus Rhipicephalus; species Rhipicephalus microplus. Next base: position 3,054,711 of record NW_027464596.1, read on the forward strand.
GGATACTAGAGGCATACTAGCTCTAGACCTAGCCAAAGCTTTTGATATCTCGCACAAGTTTGTGCTTGAGGCAATTTCGGTTATTGATCTAGGACAACGGTTCCACGCATACGTTAGGTCCTTTCTCAGGGATCGCAGGGCTACAGTTAGGATCGGTCAAGTCCAATCCACGGAATTTACCTTGGGAGCGAGAGGCACCCCACAGGGGGCAGTTATCTCTCCTCTACTCTTCAATATTGCCATGAAGGGCCTCTCGGAGCGACTCGCTACGGTGCGCGGGGCTAACCATGCTCTCTACGCGGACGATATCACCGTGTGGTACATGGGAGGGTCTGACGCCGGGGTAGAGCAGGTGCTTCAAGAGGCATTAGACATCACGCAGAACTTTCTAGTCGGTTCGGGCCTGAGCCTGTCATCGGCAAAGTCTGAGTTACTACTATACAGACCCACCCGACAAGGACTGAGGAACCTCACTCCTTTAGAACAGATTCCCATAGCTTTATACACACAGGATGGGCAGAAAATACCCAGGGTGGACTCCATCAGGGTCCTCGGACTCCTGCTAAAGTCCAAGGGGGGCAACTCACGAACTATATCCCGCATCACCTCCAAGACGGAGAACATGCTTAGGCTCATACTCAGGGTCTCGAACCGCAGGGGTGGGCTGAGCGAGAGCAATCTCCTTCGGCTCTATCATGCATTTCTCATGAGCCACATTAATTATGTCGCTTCGGCGTTGCGCTGGTCAAAAAGAGAAGAGGCAAGAATTGATACACTAATGCGCAAAAGCATAAAGCGAGTTCTAGGCTTGCCTATCCACACTAGCACCGAGAAGCTCCTACAATTGGGCATGCATAACTCCCTCTCTGAGGTGATCGAGGCCCAGCAGATGGCTCAGGTCGTGCGACTATCGTCCTCGAGGGCTGGCAGGCGCATCCTGGAATCCATAGGCGGCGGTCCTACGGCGACTAACCAGCGTAATGTAACACTACCACCCTCGATCAGAGGCACGTTTTCGGTAGCTCCACTTCCAAGAAATGTCCACCCACAGTACAATGTAGGGCGCCGCATAGCTCGGGCCCGTTCCTTATTAAAATCAGTTGCAAACAGACCGCATCTCGCGACCTTTGTCGATGCAGCCCAGTACGGGCGTTCGGATAGCTTCGCAGTGGTCTCGGTCGATCATAGTGGCACACTCCTATGCTCTGCCTCGGTTAGAAAGGTTTCGGCAATGGTGGCTGAGCAAATCGCCATCGCCATAGCAATGAAGGACCCATCGCGTCCTAATGTCTTTACAGATTCGCGTTCCGCAGCTAGGGCTTTCGCCTCGGGCTCGATCTCGCGTGAGGCAGCGGCCATCCTCGGCTGTGAGGGGGCTGCCGGGTTTCACACCATAACATGGTTCCCGGCCCACATGGGGGCCAACGTACATCCTGATGTCCCCAACGCCAATGAGTTTGCCCATGACCGTGCGCGAGGTATCGCTCACCGCGGCGGTCCCGGCGGATTCACAGGCGGGGACGCCGGAAGATACAGGGACTCGCTACTCACTTTCCACGAGATCATGACTCATTATAATCTATCTCGGAGGGCTTTTCCACTTCCTCATCCTAAACTTACGCGACCGCAATCATCGGCCTACAGGATGCTCCAAACGGGGTCTTTCCCTTCGCGAGGCAGGTTCAGTCATTTTTCGCCCAACATCGAGTCGCATTGTCCGGACTGCGGAGAGGCGTATTGCTCATTACCTCATATGCTCTGGCAATGTCCTGCGTTACGTGACGCAGAGTTCAACAAAGAAGAGGACTGGGAGGAAGCCCTTAACAGCGGCGACCTCTTGGTTCAACTTCGGGCTGTCCAGAGGGCCTGCGAGAGGGCGGATGGCCACGGTCTTCCGGTCCCTACATGGGAGCGGCCCGCGACTGCTACGGATTCCACCTAAACGAGGCCGTTACAACGCAGTTCCTCAGGACCTGAATAAAGTTCTTTGTCTGTCTGCCGGGTTATCGGCGGTCACTTGGGAAGCGGCCGTCGTCGGAACTGCAGTGGTGGCGCTACTTAAGTAGGGGTGCCTTCAAATAGGTTTTTACATTTTGGAGCTTATATGCAACAAAAATAACGTAAAAAAGTTTCAAAAATGCGTAAACGTAGTTATAATTAACCCTACGTAAGTGACAACGTCATTCAGCCAGCCACTTTTTTATTACAAGGCATCCTGTGAAATTAGTAGCAAACGCCAAAATCGCCGATCTTAAAGGCCAAGTAAAAAGACCCTTACTCTTACGTAGGCAGCGCCGCCATAGATGATCGGCGTTTCGCACTCATTCGACAGGCACGGCAAATCTAGGAGACGTTGGTTGGGTATGCTCGTTTCGGAGATGGCGGAGGTCACTCACGTCACTAGAGATGAGTTTGACGTCATGACAACTGCCACTGCTTCTCATATTCTGAAACGTTCTTGTTGCTGCGCAAGCGATTGGCCTAGACCATGATATTGAGCATTCAGCTACACTTTTATAAGGGAAAAAATATACTTTAGGCGTTTATTGTGTGTCGGACCCTTTGAGTGGAGAGTCCTTACATACAGAGGAAACCTACAGCAGGCTTGGGATAACCTCAAAATTCGGTGGCCCCGCCCGTTTATAAGCGCTTTGAGGCAGTGGTGGCATTGATTTGAGCGACAGAGAAGAAGCACGAAGGAACAAATCTTCTAAACGTAAGATATCGGTGAGGGCAACACCTCTATCGTATTTCCGTGAGAAAGTGCTCGGACGCACGTGTGACGTATCACGACCACTACTTTAGCCCTTTCCAACCTGGACTTTTTATTTTGGTCGGATACACTTTTTGTGCGCGTTTTTCTCGTAGTTTTGTCGCGACCTCAGAACACCACAAACAAAAAATTAAGCCACTGATACAAGCGTTTTTGGATTATTTAACTTGGCATTGAATCAGATAATTAGGGCCCATTGATTGAAAAATGAAAAAAATAGCTTTTCTTTTTCTGCCATTCAATTGTGTACACACATTGAAAACCAACTTCTTACTTTTCTAATACTCACTGAAACAGCTTCGGTACGTCATCCTCAAAATGGCGCTTACCCATCTCAACTTACGCACCTCGTATTCACGGAATACCTCGGTCGCGCTTCTTCTTCTTTGTGACTGCTACCCCTGCAAACGTGCCACAATATTGATGTCAATTGCGGTGGGGATTATTTAAGAACTACGCCCCCAAGAATGAACAGTATTGGTTAAGTTTTCGAGATACTAGGGAAAATGTTGCGCGGTGGTGTCAATCGACACCGCCAGGGCCGAGAGGGTTAAGTAAGGCACACCAACGGCTCCTCTGAGGAGCACGCGTCCCGCACTGACTGCCATTGAAAGAAATAAAGGAGGCGTTAGGTGTGACCTTGCAAGAAGCTATAGGATCACACAACTAGCAAAGCTCGAATACATAACAGCTGTAGTATAAAAAGTGTTGCTGCAATTGTTCCGGATTATCTTTGTTGAAAAATAGTAAGAAATGTTGACAAAAACGAAGAAACGTTTTGTGTTGAAATGATTTCTAAGCGATATTTATTTTACTGATGTCAATTTTATACATACAAGATGAAATGGTTTTATTTTACATACAAAATGAATAGCGATGAAATATTTGACACTTCTGGATGAATTGATGTTTACCACTGCGCTGGCACTTCATATCATTCAGTACTGCACCACGACAGGATACGTTGAGACGGGAATGTTTTCTCTCCTTGATGGCAAGAGGCGAGCACATGCAGACACATTGTGTCACATTGTCTCAGTAAGAGCACGGTCAACTCGAGTCGATTGCCGCAGTTCATGGAATCAATAGAGGGCCGTTATCGTGCTGGGTGCCCTCGACTTTCCCGTCTCCATGTACCGACCATCGCCAATGTAGACGAGCCGGGGGTAATAGGAGAATCTGCCTGATGCCTGTTCCGATTTGTCTCCGAGGACTGTGTCTGGAGTCCACGTGCTGCGCTTTCGCCACATGAATAAGTTGACAAAGACCCACGCCAGTGACGTCGCTATGGCAACCAAGCCGCACGCCACGAACAAGAAATCGTAGGAGCCGAGCGTGTCTCGAAAGTACCCTGCAGTGAAGGCAAGGTCAAAGTGATGTAGTTAGCGTGCTTCGCAATGACACTCGAATAAAAACAAATGTTACCGTCTTGTGGCGAACTGCGCACCAGGCTGGGTACAAAAAAGGCACGAGAAAATACACGCTGCCCTCATCTGCCGGTATTTGTTCCTTCTTTGTGTCCCGTCCGCGGCGCAGTTTGCTATCGACCAGCTTTCAACCGTTGTGACCCATGATCGGCTGTTTAGTTTTGCCTGAACAGAGTGCTAGGATCACAGTGAACAGCTATTTGATGTAAAACAATGCACACCTTTTTCGGCTTTCTGAAGAATAATAAACAAGTATATCTGCCCATGACGATACAGACGTTGTACAAAAAGCCAAAGGAGGCACCGTATTATTACTCATGGCTGGAGTTCAGCGGTGAGAAACAGAATAAAATATTGAACAGTGAAAGCACTGGCACGAACAGCAAAAGCGCAAACTTGCAAGTATTTGATCAATTCATGAGAAAAAGAAATGTGAAGAAAAATGAGTAAATGAATTAATCATTTCAATGTTTACACCAAGGAAAGTAATGGTTGTAGTTTACAGTCTGGAATTAATACTGTGGAAGGGAGTGTCAGTATAGTTACACGTCTATTAGTCTTCCTTATATCATCGTGTGCGTAAAACTCCATCCGCCTTCGTGGTACGTTCAGTACAGTCGCTGATAACGCCGATTCATATACAGCCCTTCCGACCAGCCACTTTGACTAGAATAATACGAGAGTATCTGCTATGCGTCTTGAGATAATTCTAAATAAGGTTATGACCAATGCAGCATACATCGCTGTGTCTGCTTGAGAAATAGATCGGAGAAGGAGATATGATTTCAAACACTACTACTCGATGCCGACGCTGCCTAAAATTATAAGAAGCAGCTTCGTGTCCTCTCATTCGAAGTTTTTAAGCACTCTCTCACCCGTAAATTAAGTAAATCAACCAGTAAATGTCACTACCCAGCTGCTGATACGCTAAGGAGAAAAAAAGTCCACCTGTAAGAATATAGGTAATATGCACACGATATACAAGGTAATGGTGGTTGACACGATGTTCCGTCATGCTTCCGTTTGGGAAGAGCAATGATGGGACGGCCTCAGAACTGTCCCATATTTCATAGGTTTTTTTTTACTTGGACAGCTGTACTGATATAAAATGTCTCCAAACAATATGTCGTTTTGCGACTCTCACAGCTGCGTAGAATGATAGTTTGTTGCCGCAAAAAATTCCCAGATCTCAACAATAAACAGAAGGTAAGGTATAATCAGCGCAAATGCCTTGCTCCACTGCCCTGCGGGCAATGTTACTCCGTTTAAACAGGTCAGTGTCGTTATAAACGCTCGAAATGACACACTTATCGAATGCGCTCATTCAAAAGCTCATGAAGTAGAAATAAAGTTATAATAATCTTGCAAGAAATTGCAGGGACTACACATGTAAAACTAAATCCAGCTCATGTTTTATCGAAGAAAGCTGCTTTGAAAAACACATGCGAAAAATAATCGAAGCAATAAGAATTAGACACTTAAGCAAATTATATGTCGGCATGGTATGTCGGCAAAATGGTATGTCGGCATGGCATGTCGGCAAATTATATGTCGGCAAGCAAATTATATGTCGGCATCTGAGAAGAAAATGAATAATCTTGTGTCCAGTGTGCAGTGATAAGGCACACAGCTTTATATCACGTGTACATGAACATATAATGTCCTTGCAATCACACAATTTAGAAATACCGCACTATGTTTCCTCGTCGCTTCTCGTCATGCGCAAAATACTATTTGATTCTATTGCAGAAAAAAAGCAAAAAAAGGCAACCTGAGAATTAAGTGATTACTGCAAAATAAGTGCAACTGCTTCCATTTTGGATACTATGATTGTAATTGGTCACTTTTTGGAGTGAAATGATCGCAACTTTAAATGATTACTGTATTAAGTAGTGTGAATTATGCTGCTTTCAACTGGCTGTGTCGGAAAGAACCGGCCGCGTCTGTTTCGTATTGGGACAAGGAACATTGAAACAGTTTTCTCTATCTCGTACTAACGCAATGAGCACCCAGCAATAAAGATCAGCGTTGAAGTAGAAAAAACCTTTAGGTTCATTGCCAGACGAATTTCAGTTTTCTTCATAAAGTCTGTAATGACCATATAAACGTTATGATATGTACATATGAATGAGCATTCGGAGCCCTAGGTCGATAAGCGATAGGCGCGACACTTTCTACTACCAACGCTGCCAGGATCCATGTTCTGCCTGCAGCCGTTTTCTGCGTGTAGTGCGTAGGGCGCATTCGATAATTTGTTAGCTTTTTTTCAAGTGTATCAACTCTGTAGTAACAGTAATGTTTATGCACTTGTGCACTTGTCGAAGGTGGTGTCTTATTAATTACAACTTAAAGCCAGGCTGAGGGCTGCAGAATGAAACGCCGCAGTTCCAATGCAACCGTTAAGCGAGGCCTTTACGTAAAGCACGGCGAAATTTCGAGATGAAGCTTTCACAGGTGTTGTTCAAAATTGTCACAGACCAGCATAACATGCTGCTGTTTTTTGTTGAAGTCTATAAATGCTGGTCATTAACTGTAGCTGAGGTAGCTTTTCTATCGAGTGGTGATGATCTGCTACAAAAAATGACTACCATTGCACTAAGAATGGCGATCAATATCTGCATGCCCATCTGGTGTATTTCATTAACACTGACATAAATAGCAAATGCTTTTTTGTGGCTACGAATTCCGCCCCAGTTATAGGCCACCTTATTGAAGGACGCCTCCAACTGTAGCGGCCAACATGAAACGTGAGTAAAAGGGAGGGAGACATAGTGCAACACTGTACAGCAGTCAGTTGAGCGTAATAGTAAAGAATGATGAACAGCGCCATTAACTCTTTGTGCCTTCTGGCTATGCCTATTCATTATCATATACTTTATTATCCGTATTTCATTTAACTACACTTCATCTCTCTTTCTTCCCTAATACAGCAGTTGGGTTGGCTAAATTGAATGTCCTCTGTTCCCATCATACACTTTTCGTACAATAAATTGAATAATGCAGTTGTAACACTAGATCATCAGAATTCGAAGCGTAAAAAGAGAGCTTTTCAAATGAAATCGCAGTTTTGTGTGAGCCCAGGTGGTCATGAAAGCTGCTTCAACTACTAAACAAAAAAGAAAAGCCAAAGTTTTTTTGCTATAAAAGAAGGTCAATGTGTACGGTTTTGCTGTATTTTTTACAGCAAAATAAAGCAACACTCCACTGCCAAGAAGCGTTGTTGTTATATTCTTGTGAAGTTCAAAGACCGTCTGAAACACGGAGGACCAGTACCAATAGATGTGCGAGGGTAAAACAGAATGCATTTGGAGAAACGAACGCGGGATTATCTTTCAACGCCATTCCAGTTTTCGGTTGATACAAAATGAACAATTGTATAAAACACTTGGCATTGCTTTCATAACCTGTTTTTTGAAAAAAAATTGTTATAAACATATTGCCAAAGGAGTATACTTAAACCAAGTTTATTTGCTGAACAGCTGTGGGAATGGTAATGAGAGCCCACATTTTTGAAGCATTGTTAACATGTAAACTGACCCGTATTGTCAGTATTCGATATATGCACCATGCCCACAGTGAAGTTTTTCAACAAAAAAAAAACTGAACAGTTATGTGTGATGAAAAGCCATGAAGTTCACGCGAAATCACGCGAGAAGTATAATGCACAAGCAGGAATGGTGCCATAAAAAATGATGACAACTAAAGCTAAAGCTCGTTGCCTAGCCTGAATGTTGGGAATAGGAAGTGCGAGGGCACGTTATCGGTCGCCTTCTTGAGTCGCCCCTACTTAATAAACAACGTATCTGAACAGGCCAAAACATTTGCGAGAGAAGTTAACTTAAAGTCCTGAAATAGAAAGAAAAAGCGCCAAGACAACTTCATTGGGCATATAAGGTAAAAAAATTACACCTGTACGTTTGCGCAATGTTCTGCGTTATACGCGGATAGTTCATTCAAACAACAAAACCCCTGAGCTCGCTGAAATAACTCTCGCTTCAAAATATGGTGCTGCAAAAGCCACTGAAAATCGAAAGCGTCGTGTGAGACCGAAGTTACTTATTTCGCCTAGAACCATCGGGCGGCAATGCTAAGTGCGGTGTGACAAGCAACAAAGACACAAGAACTAAACAAGTCAAGCGCATTGTTGAGTGACCATGCATTATTAATCGAGCATTCTTATTGTGCGACACTCTCTTCACACGGCCATAAGCTCACAAAAACGTTATATCCATGTTATTCAACCTGTTTTGCCTCATGAGTAGTAGTGTCAACAGCTCACGCAGAGCATTACATGATGCGTTCTGCCACTGCGTCTGGTACGACTGTGCGTGATTGGTGACACCTCGTCCCGAGTAGACGTTGGGCAGCGTATCAGTGTAACATAATTCTCGGTGACTATGAATGAGAAAAAGACAAAGAGAATACGCTGCCAGACATTTTTTTTTTCCTTTAAAAAGAACACGTAATGCAAATGCGAATTTGAAAACCACCTGTTCGCTTACCGGAAGTTATCGCTGCCTCTTATTCAAAGCATCTAGTTTTTTTTCCCTTGCAAAATAAAGCGCACATCCACTGACCTTCACATAAAAAAAGAACTGAAGTGACATTTCATCAGGAATAGCAGATATCTGCCACGTCATCATCCATCCAATTGTAAAATGAAATACATATTTTGACATGCTTGGAATACATATTATTGGATTGGTGGCATTCTCTTATAACAATTAGGCTATATTGCATCGATGAAAAAGCAACCTATTGTGGTTTAGGTTACAACACGACAGACTGCCGTCATAGTCAGCCCTAGGTCTGCTAAAGTGTTTCTGTTGAAATAGATGGTTTGGAAAACGCTGCCTATTTTGCATCCAGTGCACAATAGTTGATAAAGATTGTGGTGCTACCAGTAAAGAAGTCATGCGCAATATATGTACCAAGTGTACACTTTTTATTGCCATCAATGGCTTGAAAACATGCACGGAAATTATTGACAAAGCCTACACGTGAATTTTGCAAGCCCTATTGAGTGATGAAAGACCGTATTGCATCACATAATAAATATTTTACCTGTACCTATATACGTTACACCAATGTAGCTCTAGCGGCACAGCTCTTGAAGCGTTTTGTATCTGGAATAGAGTTGTGACATTTGAAGAAGGTGATACGTTTGGTCTATACACTTCACCTGAATTGCAGCAATTTGCAGGTAGAACTCCTCCCAATTTTTGCTAACACTTTACTAAGCTTGCCGAAGTTATAGGCACTTTCATTAACTTAATCAACCTCGAAGGCTATTACAGAATTCAAATAGCTGGATTTTCGAATAGAGGCACCTAATTGTAAACTTCTTAAATCCTCTTGTACTCTTCGTATTAGACCAATTATGTTACTCAGTGGCAACAAATAATCCTTCCTGACGGTATTTCAAAAGATCAGTAGTGGTGGGGTTGGCAGTAACATAATGCTGCCTGAATTAATTCCAGACTTATGTTGCAAAGGGATACCCACTCGTGAGAAAGCTTAACCGCAATGTTAAGACAGCCTGGTCATCGCAGAGTGCATTAAACCAAGAATGCATTGCTACATACAAAGCCCTATGTGCGAGGAATCAAGATTTAGATAAAATCTCGGCTGGTCGAGATGAAATGGCACGGAATATATTAAAAGAACATATGTGTTTTCAAAAAAAAAGTTACAAAATAACATAAGAAGCCCACATGAAAGTCATCGGCTTATGTTCGAGCTTCCGCACAGAATCCATGCAAAATATAAGAGCGTGGGTAGCAGTATGTTTCCAGATAAGCTATGGTAATGATTAGGTTGTCACACGGAAGCCAATGGCTTGTATTTAGGAGCCGAAATTCTATAAATCTTTGGCATACTTTTGGTGGGCGTTCGCTGTTTTTATTTTTATCATGATATTGATGCAAGCTATGAAGATTATCAGGGAATCGTCATCTTTGTAGCCTTGATGAAGCAGTCCTTGATGTTCATCATGGCTTGTATCCTACACCCCGTAACAATATTTTGTACAAAAGCTCTGCAGGCCTACCAATAAAGCTGTTACCAACCAATCGCCTTCGGCAGCATAGTAAACATGGTTCTTTGTTTCTCACGTGTATTAAAATAAACGACACAATCTCATTATCTTCTTTTCGAAAACACTGGCGAAAAGCGAAGCTGGTGCCCCTCCTTAATCAGGTCATTGTAATTCTACGCGATTCAAGCTTTCCGTTCGTTGGCGCTCAGCATAGCCTTTTTGCAGAAAAATCACCGGTGCCTCAGCTTTGACATGCCCGTTCCCACCCTGTGGCTTCATTTTATTGAGCACTATTGGTCATTATGAAAGTGCAAACTCGCAAATAACCAACCCCTCCTGTGGACACCGAGATATTCACCCATTCTCCAATGACCATTTATATAAGTCCACTAATACGTTCAGAAAGACTAAAGCGCACTGTAAACAAACTTTCGAAGCGCTTACGTGAACGGAGAAGCCGGTGAGAACGAACCATGTATTGTCTCCCGTTGTACTCCTCGGCGCACGAGCATGCTATAAGTCAGTGAAAATTTGGCAACTGTGGGTACGTACATATCTCTCGTAACTTGATTACATTGAACGGTTCTTTAAAGTGACCGTAAATTGAAACAAAAGTTGCTCTCGATTTAAGAAAAGTTGTCTGAAAAGTATAAACGTTGTCAATTTTACTTTCATAGGTTCATAATTACAGGAGAGGAAGATGCTCAAAATACAGTTTCTAAATTTCGCTCTGAAACGTGCATCCGTGACGTGACGAATGTCAAAGTGTGTCTACTTTCTCGATATTGGCACGATGAAAATTCCCTGAATCTTTTTATGGTATATAGGCCTCTCACTCCTTCAGCAGCCATTTTTCTTCAATTTTCACCTATTAGGAGCCAAGTAGTCAGGCGCCCTAGTAAACACCGTCAAAATTCATGACATCACGATGTTTGGAGCAGGAATTTCAAAGCGACATCACGACCCAAATTTTTTTGCGCGATTTCTTGCTTACCAAGCCTCCTCTCGGTGTGAGTGCAGTGACTGTGGAACAGTTGAAGGATAATTTATTGATAACTAAAATATTTTCCACATTAGCATCCGTTTTAGAAGATAATAAACTTTCAGCCACATCATTGGCGTTTGGCTGGCATATGCCAATTATGTCGAAGACCGAGCTTGTAACGTGGGTTGGGTAGGCACGGTGAATTACTGGCAGTACCGACTGCTATTTTCTTCGTTACGTAAATGCTCGTAAAAAAGAAACAATTCAATAGAGTGCCCTTTGGCACTCTATTGAATTGACACTTACATTGAGGGTCAATTCAATATAAGTGTCACCTTATAAGAGACTGTGTAGGTCGTGTGCTTGCGAAGGTACAATTATATGCACTAAGTTGCTGCTTACAAAACTTACACCCTAATGTTTATAAGTAATTGCAGGGAAAATGTACATCACAAACTATGGTGGCGAATTTTCGAAGGATTATTCAATATGCGGGCGGTTCATGAGCAACGTGGCGATGACGTGCAGTGCGAAGGGTTTCTTTTTTTTTTTTGTTCTGTGTGTGGATCAATGTGTGCGTTGCGTGTTCTAACCTGTAGAAAACGTGTGACGCTAAGCACATGTAACCACCACTACGTATACATCTACTATGCACGGCCTTTCTCCCACAGCGTGATACGCCGTAGGAGCCGAAGTGAAACAAAGAACAAAGAGTAGACCTTGAAAGCTAAAGGCGAACAAATGCGGCTTGTCGGAAGAGTTAAACGACGGGAGTTTCGACACGTTTTGCGTATGTATATTCTTTTTTTGCCGCGTAGGTTTTCCCGAGAAGAATATCTTTACTATAGAATGGCCTGTTGACGTCGACTTCAGAATACTGACGGCTGTCTTTCGAACTTCTCAGAGGCACATAAGACATTGCTTTTCGAGAATCAGCTTTAGTATGTAGTTCGACCATGACAATATAAATGGTATAGCACCATAGAAAATGTGGTAAGCAATGAACGCGGAGGCAACGCTAAACCGCATTTGCACACGTTCAATAGTGTGAATGTGTTCTTCTCCGAAAAATGTGAATTCTATTTTGCGGTAAACCAGTGGCGTTTTTTTTTTCGTTACCGTTGCGTATACGAAGCCCAGTGTGAGACCTCGATCGCATCTCCCTGCCCGGCCCCCACTTCTGATAAAGGATCCAACCCCTCCCTGAAAACTATTTCTGCCTAAGCCCCTGCCACGAATAGAAATTAGTGAACTTCCATTCCATAAAGCAGTGTCGGCAATGACATAATCACACGAATGCATTGCTTTTTGTACAGAAGAGTGTGCTTCTAGATTGTTGTGAGCCAGGTAATTGGTTCCAGCCACTCCTTCTCAAAATCCAAGTGATGGCGGTGTTTCCGTTTTTTGGTGCTTCGTCCCCGTGTTACACTTCTGAGCAGCATTTTCTTTTGCTTGTTTAGTTGTTTTAGAATTTATTTCGACATAAATTCTATTTCTTATTTCGAAAACGAACTCTGAGTCAATGCTAAGATTGGGCAATATTCGTAAAAAAATAAACAGTGACAGCTTTAACGAACGAGCTCATTGTTTTTTTTCACATTAGGTCCCTGACTTTGGCTATTAAGAAATTGGAAGACTCTTGAGCTTCGTCTTGAAGAGCAGCTCGCGAAAGTGTAATCGGGTGTCATGCACTTCGCATTCGGAACTCCTAGCTTGCTTCTGCTCTCGGTGCACGCCTCAATGGAGTCGTAAGGAAACGAACAACTGTGCACGTAACACTGACCGTTCACAGGTATCAAAGAACACCTACTGCATGCACAGTTTGAATTAACCAGTAGGCCATAATTATTCCTTTTGCGAATCGGCGGAGCACCCTATACTGCAACTCGCGAACCTACGCAGCTGTTGAGCTTGTTGAAAGCTCTACTGCTGAGGATCGAAATGCCCGAGTGCTTTATGATGGAAGAGCCTTTAGAACACCCACTCTTTTCTAAATATACTGTTTTGACGCCTGCCGAGAATATCCACGTCTCCTATGTGGGATGCCCTAAGAACACTCATTCCACTAAAAGATGTAATAATGGTGTTCTTTTCCAAAGTATTTTTAACAGACACGGTGGCTCTGTGGTTGAACTTATGCACTCCGTCTGTTTGTCGTTTTTACCTTTTCCGTTGCTTTTGTGCTCAGTAGAACTCCTGCTAGCCACGCAGATGACTTGGGTGTGATCGTCACTCGGGAGAGAAAATTTTTACTGTTTATTTTATTTGCAATTTTTTTATTTTTCGCTCACTGACAAGGTGTTGATTTTCGTTCAGAACCAATGACAACGACACTGATGTCGATACTTCTGCGAAACGAGCTTTTTGCCGCTCTTGTGGTGAAGTGTGGGCCCACAAATACATTTTCTTAGGTTCATGTTAGCGTTTCACCTGCTACCAAAGTCCGCCGCAGGTGTCGCGGGAATGTAGAAAGCTTCATAGCTCTGCAATGGGGTAATAAAATTACGCGCACCACGTGAGAAGTCGATTTTGTAAAAACTAATGAAATCACTTCACTTAAGGTGGAAGACTAGATTCCGACAGTATAAAAGATGACGCGGAAGATCAGCCGACCGATAATCGGTGATTGTGTTCGCCCCTATAAGTGCACTGAGTAATGTTTTCTTATTTGAGGCCATCGCAAAATGAAACAACGCCTCGCTTAGCAGGGTAATCTTTACGTAATAAACTGTTTCAGAAGGAGTGCTGGCGATCATAAGCGGCTGTTCTATCTTGAAAACAAACTCACAGCTACCAAAAACAATGTTCGCAAGGTCAATGCAACACACAAGTACGATAAAAAATAAAATAAAAGAGCGTGTTGCAGAAACAATGGCCATTTCTGTGTATAGTTCATTCCCAGAGGATACAAAGAAGTGCTTTATTAAAGGATGGACGCACTTAGAGGAAAGATGGCGACGAGGAGGTTCCAATGGACATTCTTTGTCTGCGTCAGCCTTTCGCGTTTTCAATACCCCGAAAAAAGGACTGAGTTTGAAGCGAACACCGATTAATGTTGAAAAAGTACACAAATGAATCAATGAATAAATGAAAGCGGTTGTGAAAGGCGCGCACGTGCCAAGCTTCCCTTGCTCACACTTTCCCCGTAGGGAAGGCTTTGTTATGTTTACCCCACCGGTATGTTGAAAAGATTAAAACAGGGAACTCTTCTGCCAAGGAAACGCCTCTGTTTTGACAAGTCCAGTGTAATTAAGAAATATCTAGCACGTTGTACTGCGCAAAAGACATTTTCCTCCAATGTTACAGATGGGCACGAGGAGACTGGTTGCCCGAATTGTGCTTGCAATGACATAATAACCTTGAGCTCTTTTTTACTCGACTTGCACGTTCTTGAAAATGTCGTACCATACAGTACGTCATACCACAAAGCATAGGCGTCTTGAAACGCATTCTTTCATAAAAATATAAATTGCAAATGAAATGTGCAAATCACTAAGCAGAGTTTAGCCAACGATGAACCTTACCTATAAGAGATGGTTTGGCGAAGGAGAACGTGGCCGACAAGGCCGTCAGTAGGCCCGTTGCTACGGCGATTCTGTCGAGCCCGACACAGTCAACGAGTATCACGGGAAACAGGACGACGCCACTGCCTAGCAGGAAGGCGACAGCCGCGGCCAGCGCGAACAAGGACCCGTACCCCGAGCACTGCGGCATAATGACGTACATCAGTCCGACTAAGGCCAACACCATGGCCATCAGGGTGCGCCTGGTGAGCAGCCGTCGGTCGGCAAGGACGGGTAACCCTAAGCGGCCCACGAGGTCGGCGAGGGAGCTGACAGACGTCATCGTGACTGCGCTGCTCTGAGCGATTCCTCTGTCTACGGCGAAGTCAACCAGCAGCGAGTTGTAGCAATCGTAGCCGAGGTTGAAGGCCACGGAGGAGAACATGACTAGATACAACATGGGAATCTGCAGCACGTCCAAACCGCACAGCAGGGAGATATTTCTACGGTGTTCATGCACGACTACAACGGCTTGATCCAAACGTGTTTTGGCTTCAGGGTCCTTGGAATCTGGACAGAGCAGTAAAATTGCGAATTACACTTAAGGGTACATGAGATAAATTCCTATGAAAATTGTTTACTGCAAGTACGCTTTGTTGAAATGAGTTATCATCAGTTTTCTTTTCTTTTGTGTGTGTACACATAAAGAGTATCAAAGGAGAACAATGCAAGGACAAGCACTTTCTAAGAATTGGTTTGATCTTTCAAAAGTATCTGTTGTGTCCACTTGTCTGGTAGCGCTGATCTGTATCCTCTGAAGCGAACATTTTAGAAAAAAAAAGAGAACGATTTCGTAAAAAGCACTAACTCTCATTATGCTCTTCTTTGTTCCTGTGTTTCTGTACTAAAAAAACATTGTAAAAAAGTTTTTGCATCAAAAGGATGACATTCATTTTAACGGTCGTCGTAGCTCTTGAAAGGCAGGCCATCAAATCAAATCAGTTGCGAGGTATTGAGTGAGTCTACAGTTTAGGCAGTTTGGCTAACGCTTTGGCAGTAGGACAGCTTGAACTTGAAAACGAAACGGCAGAAGCAGAAAAGCTTGTTGAACATGCATAGGAAATGCGTTGATATTAGAAGAAAAAGAATCCGCGCATCATGTCGAGTAGGCGAAGGTCTGGGTATTGTATTAGAGAGTAACCAAACGTTACTAGTGTGTTGTCCCATATAATGTAAATTGAGTCATATAAAGTGTATGTAGAATGGTATATTTATTTCGCCTTCCAATAGTTTTAGGTCATTCAAGGAGGATTTAGAAAATAACGGGAGTGGAGGATACGCCTCGAAAGTGAATCCAAGAACCAGTCATCTTATCGATGGTTGGATAACATTTTAATATGGGTTTTTGTTGGCACATGCAGTTCTCAACGTGTGCGTTTGTGTTACATGGGGCCTCAGGAAGCCTCAACGTCTAGGCACATTTTAGTAAAGATCAACTCATCAATACTTTTCTCGGTAGGTTATTTTTGCCGAGAAGAGCGATCTCGTAACTTATAACTAGCTTATGCTTGCGTTAAAGTATATTGTATAGCTTTTTTTGCGTCGCACATAATTTCGACTACACTAACGGCTCTATACAGGAAGCACAACAAAAGACAAGGCGATAGGTCCCATGGAGCTTCCCTTCTAATAAAAAGCAGTGTGATGTTAGCAATATTGTTAGAGGGGATCCCGTATATGTCGTTAGTGCGTCGTTGAAAGGAAAACTCGTTAACGATCAAACGCTTTTTTTGTCTTTCTTTTTCCTGAAGATTTCACGAGGTGCCATTTCACATTTTTAATCTACACGCAGCCTCCCCATAGTAAACCACCTGTCTTAGAGCATCACCCGGTTGTCTTTTGAGCCTCAGTTTATCAATTTCTGGGATGGCTTTATATCATTTCTTGCACAAAAAAGTGCACTTTGAGTACATGTTTAATTAAAAATACTTGTTAGAAAATGTATCCTGTAAGCTCATTGCATTGACAAGAAATAAATAAAACTACGCCTAGATACTGGACACAAGGAGAAAGAAGTCGGTTGGAGGAGCGCACACTCAAAACAGCGCTGGTCGCATTCACTTGGTAACAGTTGTTAGTCTGCGCTGGTCCCGTTGACTTATTTCTCCTTGTGTCCTTTATCTAGGCTTAGCTTTGTGTTTTCCATTTCTCACCAACTAGATCCCCACCAAACATTCCTTCAGTTCACCGACCAGGGCTGGCATTACGAAGTGCGCCGTGTGGCGTCTGAAACTTATGAACTACCATCGTGCTGTCTCTTTTGAAACAGTTTAATACAAGAGCGGATGCGCTTCTCTGCATAGACTAGCATCCAACGGAGCAGCAAGGCAGTCACTTTGCAAATGTATTTACACTAGGTGACGACGAAGCATTTCTTGTCAAAATTACTCCGTATACTGAGAGCGTGATTGCCTCGACTCCAAGACTTGCGTCTTTTCAACCAGGAATTCTGTCCGAATTGTTGGATTTGATCATCGCCACTATTACTTCGCGCAATGCCAATGGCTCAAATGCGGCGTTAGGGGTTCGAAATGTATATTCTACACAGAAGAGGATGCGTTCAAATTTCTGCACTTTGCTATGAGACACGCTAGAACTAGCACGGATTGCAAAATTCACCCACCAGGGAAGGTCCAGTGATTACAGTTTCAGTTTCAGTTTCAGTTTATTCATTCATTCAAAATACAAAATTCGTAGAATGTAGCATGCAGACGAGGGTCCCAAAGTCAAGCGACTGCAGTGGGCCCTCGGTTAACAATAACAATAAAATTGTTAATTATAACAGCACGTAAAATACGCAACACATGTGAGAAGTAAACAGTGACCTTACATAAAATAACATCAAGTAAACAAAAAAGGCCATCAGAATGCGATACAAGAACAATAGTAATGAGTTATACAAGTAAAACTTAATCACGCCATAAAGCAATAACCTAAATTTGCAAAGACTTTCCAATTTCATGCCCGGATACATAAGAATCGTTAAGTAATCATCGTTGTCAACCTATTTATGCAAGAAGAAATTTTTAGGATCACGTTTGAATGCATGAAAAGATGATGATGATTTTAGTGTATAGGGCAGGTTATTCCACAATTTAATGACTGCGAAGGCGGACGTCATTTTGCCATAATTGGTTTTACATTTAGGTAAATTGAAGTTGTGACTGTGGGCGAATATAGTGCCATTGGTGTAAGTGAGTAAACTAGCATCGATTAAATGAAACGCAAGCTGTTTGTTAAGTTGTTTATATAACGATATGATTAACTGAAAATTAAATAAGCCAGACACAGTAAAAATACAGTTAGCCTGAGGAGTGGGGTAGCATTACAATACGATGAGCTGTTGGTAATAATGCGAATGGCCTGATTCTGAATGTGCTGTACAGACGAAATGTGAATGTTATATGTATTTCCCCATGATGTAATGCCATAGGTGATGTGACTATGTATGAAGGCAAAGTATAAAGACAATAAGGCTTCAAGTGAAAAAAAAAAGGACGAGATTTGATGAGTGATCTTATACCAAATGCTGTTTTTTGTTTGACGTAAAGAATATGATTGGTGAACTTTAATTGAGGGTCTAGTTTTACGCCCAGAAAACACACACAGTTAGACGCAGGAATAAAATAATTGTCAATAAACACTTGTAGAATGAAAGGTAGAATTTTTTGTGATGTTTGAAAAACCATGAACTGAGTTTTGAGCGGGTTTAAAATTAAGTTGT
This sequence comes from Rhipicephalus microplus, assembly GCF_043290135.1. NCBI lineage: Eukaryota > Metazoa > Arthropoda > Arachnida > Ixodida > Ixodidae > Rhipicephalus > Rhipicephalus microplus. The sequence goes on from NW_027464596.1 coordinate 3,073,220, forward strand.
TTAAGCGACACCATTCAACGACATTAGTCAGTTCTTTGTTCAAAATATTAATCAGAGTAGGTAATGATTTACGCGAGATGGAAATGGTCGTATCATCAGCGTAAAGAATAACTTTAGAATCTTCAAGGTAGTCAGGCAAATAAATAATATAGATACAAAACAGTAAGGGTCCAAGTATAGAACCCTGTGGGACCCCTTGATTAAATATTTTAACATTAGAATTAACGCCCCCAATGCAGACTGATTGTTCACGATCAAGAAGGTAGTTTTTTATGAAGGTCCAGGATGGACCAGTGATACCCAAGGACTCTAATTTGCTAAATAAAATATTATGACTAATGGTATCAAAGGCTTTCGTGAGATCAAGAAATACAGACCCTGTGAAATTTGGGCCTATCATTGTATATTTCATCAACGTAATCACTAAAAGACTCGGCTATGTCAGAGGACTCAGTACAGATTTGCTGTTTATACCTAATTTTATCAATTACATTACTAACCTGAGGTCTGTTTAAAAAGCCATTGAAGAGTTTCCATTTTTTCTTTGGGTCATTTCTGGCTTTACAGAATTCTTTTTCATAATAAAGTTGTTTTGATTGTTTAGGCAGTTTATTCAACATCTTAATATATTTTTATACCTAAGTCTCAAATTCACATTAAATGGCTGTTTTTTTGTTTTAATGTAGAGATTATTTTTTTTCCGCATACTAGTTAACAAGCCTTGAGTTAACCAGGGATTACGTTGAAACCTATATATTTTCTTGCATTTAACAGTTTTAGTGTTTGCATGAACAGCTTTAATAAATGGGGAGCAGAAGTTGCCTAGTGCTTCTTCAGGATTTTTTAAGGTGCTAATAGAAGACCACTCAGAGCCTTGAATTGCCTTGATAAAGTTTTCCTGATCGAAGGTTGACGTGAAATGGCACGTGTTAAGGCGGGGTAGATTTACGGCGAAAGTTACAAAGACAGGATGATGATCAGTGATGCACGCATCAATGACTCTTGCGCTAGGGGTTGGCGAAAAATTGCTTAATACGTGGTCAATGAGTGTGCTTGTTCCAGTGGGTGAAAATCAAGTAGGGGATGAAATTAAGGATTCAAGCCCGAAGCCAGGAAAACAGTCACTATATGCTATGGTGCTGTTGTTATCTGTATTCATTAGGTTAGTCTTGATATCACCAACCAAAACAACTTGCTTATTTTCTGCGGTGATAATGTGAAGTACAGCAGCTAAATTATGTAGAAAATGCGGAATAGACGAAGATGGAGAACGGTAAATGCATGCAATAATCACTTTATTTAGATTAACAGAGGAGGGGAAGGCAGCCTTGATCCATACAGATACACAGTTCGGAATATTCAAAGATAGGTCAGTCCTGCGCTTGTACTTTATCTCGGGCGATATAAATATGGCCGAGCCGCCGTAGCGACCCGAATTGCGGTGACAATACTCAGAGTTAAACGATCAAAATCCGCACAGATTGCCATCACAAGATCCTAGCCATGTTTCAGTAATACATAAAAATGAAAAGGAATGAGAGAGTAAGTCATCAGTGAATCCAATATTGTTATCGTAGTTTTTTGTCAAACTACGCGCATTGATGTGCAGCAATGAACAAGTAGAATTAGCAAGGAGGGATTTAATTTCCTCGAAAGGAAGCAACGACATGATGATACACGACGAAAGCTATGAGGTGGGAAAAGCGAACCGAATTTGTCAACGTCACGTGAATATGTTGAGATCAGATTCCGTATTAATCCAAAATACCCTGCTGTCCTCTGTCTTGCGGGCCTTGATATGACAATTCTCTGTCCAGAGGAACCGCCATTTTTTTTTCCTTTTTGAGAACAAGCGCTTTACGGAACAGCTTTTTATTGGCAATGGTATATATGTTCATTGACAAAGACTGGATTGTCATTACTTCCGGATAGTCTTAACTGGGAAGCACGCCGTCGCGCCTTATGCGCTTTGCGAAGGAAACTATTTTTCTTCTCGCGTGAACAAAAGCGCACGATGATGCACTTGTCAGCGCCCTGTGCTTGACAAGACACACAGATCTTGGGATCAAATCCTGGTCTCAGTGGTCACTTTTTAGGGGCGAAGCTTCTTAAGGTGTGGGTCTGTCCTTCCTCCTGTTCTTGTCGTGCGTAGGCACCGGTGGCATATACCCGCTCTTAAGCAGGTGTGCGCCACAGGGGATGCGAGATGGGAGAGGGCGGTACTTGGAGTGTTCACTAGATGGACACACGGTTGAACGCATGGGCGGACGAACAGACAGACTAGCAGACTGACGGACAGATGGATGAACGCGTGGAGTGGTTATGTGCGGCAGGAAATGTGAGATGCGAGATGGCGGTACTTGGAGTGTTCACTAGATGGACGCATGGATGGACGGACAGACAGACTAGAAGATGGACGGACAGATGGAAGCACGTGCAGACGTACGGGCGGATGGACGCACAAATGGACGGACGGATTAACGGACGCACAGATGGACAAACGCATGGATGGACGCACGTGTCGTCAGGCGGGCGGACGGAAGCAAGAAAGAACGGACGGCTGACGGACGCTTAGCCCCACTCATCATCATTCACTTCGTGGATATGCTCGAAGCCTATGTATTTAGATGTAGGTGTACATTAAAGAACCTCAGGTAGACAAAATTTCTACAGGCCTCCTCTACGACGTCCCTCATAATAAGAAGGCAGTGTTGGTATACGTTAAACCACAATTCCTTTCCATGTTCTTTTTCTTCCTATTATTATTATTATTATTATTAATATTATTATTATTATTATTATTAGTAGTAGTAGTAGTAGTATTAATATTATTATTATTATTACTCAACTCAAGCCCGGACATATGTTTTGTGGCCATTTAAGTGGGTAAGTATATGTTACCCGCACGTATCTTTCTATGCCGACTAAGGCTGCCACGAGCGCTAACTTTTGTGACAAGCGACTCGGTATTTAATGGTTTCATTGCCTGAATTAAATCTCAAAAAGCAACATTGAACGAACACTAGCTTACCTGTATCTCGACCCACTGGAATGACGTAAGGCAACTGCGCTGAAGACTTGTCGTCAGTGCTATCCACAGTGATGAGTGACTCCACCGAAGTGCCGCATCGCTTGAGCCAGTGGGGTTGACGAAGGAAGAGGCTGAAGGCAGCCGCATTCAAGATGACAGCGCCGAAGATCAGCATTGCTTCTTGAAAGCCGTACCATGCGATCAGCTTCTCAATTAGTTTGGGGAAGACGAAGCTGCCTAGCGTGGAGCCGGCAAAGCACACACCCGTAGCCATCGTTTGGTACTTCACAAAATGTTCGCTGATCAGCACAGGGTTCATAGCATACACAATTCCAGAGCCGAAACCTGCCAAAAAAAAATGCACCCGGCAATAAGATCAGCAAGTTGTACAAAAACTATTGCGTTGTAATGCGTGGTTTTTGAGAGAAAGAGAGTGACATAGAGCAAGGTTAATTATATGCTAGCAGACGATTTGCTACCGAGCATTGGGGTGGGAAACTGCAGATGACAGTGTAGGTGCTGTTTTGTCTTTTGTTTTCTTCTGTGGTATGATCGGCTACCTGAGGTTAACATTTTCCATAGCGCAGTCAGAAAATTTTTGTATTAATACAGAATGGTGACAGTATTTAGACTAATCACTACTGCTTCTTTACAAGAAAAAATTGTGACAACTAATAGGTTGAGTATGTGTCCTGCGTGAGCTACAGCTAGACGGAATGAGCCAAAACCGAGTGAATAGCCGCGTCCGGCAAGCCCTGGCTGAAACTAAGACTCGTAAAGCTCCTTCATCTAGGGAAAGTACCGTCAGCATTTCTTTGCGAACTTCGGCGACTTTGAGCGTATCTATCTATCTATCTATCTATCTATCTATCTATCTATCTATCTATCTATCTATCTATCTATCTATCTATCTATCTATCTATCTATCTATCTATCTATCTATCTATCTATCTATCTATCTATCTATCTATCTATCTATCTATCTATCTATCTATCTATCTATCTATCTATCTATCTATCTATCTATCTATCTATCTATCTATCTATCTATCTATCTATCTATCTATCTATCTATCTATCTATCTATCTATCTATCTATCTATCTATCTATCTATCTATCTATCTATCTATCTATCTATCTATCTATCTATCTATCTATCTATCTATCTATCTATCTATCTATCTATCTAGCCGCCTACGACTTTTAGCTCTCCTGGCCGTTTCGATAATGGTACCAATACCAAACTTCGTATGGCATAACATGACTGTATGACGAACATATTTGACTAGTCAAAACATTAAATTCATGACATTTACGTCATGAATATCATGATTTACATATCGTGGTCCTGCAGCTCTTTCAGTGGTTTTCTTCACACGGCATGTTGCAAAACTGGTTGGTTTGGCATGATTGCATGGCGAACACAAGCGACAGACCCTAACATGAAAACCAAGACATGCGTGTCATGTAACAACGTGACTACATACCACGCTCATGATGCGCTCGCGGCCGTTTCGCTAGCGTCACATATACCAAAATTGGTATAACAGTACGTGAATGGATAACAAAGGAATCAACCAATCAAATCAATCAATCAAATCAAATTTCATTTTTGCTTCAGACAATACAACGCATTGTCACTGCGAAAATAGGGGACCAGAGAAAAAAGCTGCCCTTGCGCAGCTTGACTAAGCTCTGGTCACCCGTGCAGCAGTAGTGACAGGGCAAAACATCTAACAAGTCTATATAGCCACAGTATGTACAATGCAATTATTAAAAGTTGTTATGCAGACTACGGTGTTCTAATGAAAAAAACACATCAATGTATGTTTTAAGTTACAATCACTTTAGTAAAACTAGCTACTGTAAATATATAAACATGAGTATTTCTAATACATTTACATAAACAGATCTAGTAAGGTTTTGTTAGTAAAGTTCAGAACGTCAACATTTCTTTGTTCTAGTTCATTTAGTGTGGTTGCGAGTACATAATCAAGTTTTTCTTTCCCATAATGGGTACGCGAGAAAGAAACGTGGTATGGTGGGTGATACCTGAAAGGATAGGAAATTGTATTTGCTCGAAGATTTGCAATTTCTTCGAATAGCTGTGTTCTTCCTAATGTGGCATTTTTGTATGTTCTAAGTAGTTTATGCTTGTATTTGTTGTGAATCTTCATAATTTTATGTTTGTGGAATAAAGGTTCTGTGTGTTCTAGAAACGAGACGTTTTCTATTGAACGAAGTGCTTTTTTCTGGACCAAGAATATTTGCTGTAAGTTCGATAATGTTGTGTTTCGCCATATTAGCGTGCAATAATATAAGTGAACGTTGAAGAGCGCGAAATATAACATTCTTTTAATGCTAACAGGAAAAGTGTGACGGTTTCGGCCTAATACACCGGCTGTTCTGCTTAATTTTGGCAATAAGGTTCTCACATGTTCCTTCCAGGACATATTTTCTGAAAAAATTACACCAAGAATCTTAATATGTTTCTCGATTTTGATTTGAAATGGCCCAAGAGTTATATAATCGTCGATGCTTCTTAAAATACCCGGGGAACGGAACAACACACATTTAGTTTTCGATTCGTTTAAAGCAAGCCTATTGAACTTGCACCAGATCTGTAAGTTATGACAGAATGTATCACCCTTTCGTGTTATGGTCTCCAAGTCTCTTCCCTCAAGAAGTACCGAGCAATCGTCGGCATATATAATATATTTACAATCCTCATAGATTCTTACAATATCATTATTATAGAAAAGGAAGAGAATTGGTCCTAGTATGCTACCCTGAGGAACCCCATATTCAGTAGGCCTAAGGTGTGATTTACAACTGCTCACTATATCTCATTCCTTTGCATCTACTCTAGATAAGAACAGTCAAACTGATGCGATATTCTTGGATTTTAGTAAAGCGTTTGATAGGGTTCCTCGTGACAGACTAATACTAAAATTGAACAATATTGATCTTCCTCGCATCTTAGTTTTCTGGGTTATTGATTATTTAAAAAACCGAATTCAGTACGTAGAAATTGGGGATCAGCGATCGGGTTGTCTTCCTGTCGCCTCTGGAGTACCGTCGGGGAGTGTCTTGGGACCCCTACTGTTCCTGCTGCATATAAATGACATTGTAAGTGTGGTATGTTCATCTGTGCAAATTCGTCTGTTCGCGGACGATTGTGTCTTGTATAATGAAATTACTTGCCCGGAAAATCAACATGACCTTAATCACAGTTTGTTTAATGTTTTTCAATGGTGCAATCGCTGGGGGATGGCTTTGAACTTAGATAAAACTGTATGCATGCGTATAACCCGGAAGAAAAATTAACTTCAGTATACTTATGCATTAAATGAGTCACCTCTACAGCTAGTTTCTGAATTCAAATATTTAGGAGTAACACTCACAAGTAATTTATCTTGGAATCAACCTATTGACAATATCTCCGCTTCCGCCTTCCGTAAACTGCCTTTCTTACGACACAAATTAAAAAAAAGCTCTTCCTGATGTCAAACTCCTGGCCTACCAATCAATAATCCGACCAAAGTTAGAATATGCATGCATAATATGGGACCCGTTCACACAGAAAAACGTCAATAAACTAGAAAGAATCCAAAGGAAAACTGTAAGGTATATATACTCTAAGTTTCGTCACACTGATTCATCTTCTGAGTTAATTAGAGCTAATGGCATTGATCTCCTTGAGTCACGACGGAAGACATTAAGGCTTAATTTTCTTTCCCAACTTCTTCAAAGACAAACAGCACTACAACCTACACAGTACCTGACACCCATATCGACAAGGCATACGAGACACCATCACTCCGGAACCCTAACACCTTATTTTGCACGAACAGATGCATTTAAATTATCTTTTTTTTTGCACGAACAGTGGAAGAATGGAACCTTCTAAGAGACTCTGTATAAAGATTCACTTTGGTTGATTTACTGTGTAAAAACTGTGTGTTGGGTGTGTAAACCTAAATTTATATGTTGAATTCTTTCCTTTTTCCTTTTCTACGTGACTTGAGTGCCTAACATGTACTTGCTACTTGTACCGTGCCCACCTGCTTGGACCTGTGAAGGTCTGCAGTATGCATTAAATAAATAAATAAATAAATAAAAGGGTGTGGATTTCATCAAATTTACATTGCATGGATCTAACATTTAGATGGAAAACCTTAAAAAGCTTCCCTGGGTTGTCAAATATGATACCACGCATGTCCTCAGGTAGCACGAAGTTAGCACCCATGTTTCTACAATCTGGACAATAGAAGTGTTCGCGCAGGGGGCGCGCATCCTTATCCTCTGGCGGTAATCTTGTCCAAATCGCTCTCGCGTTTTATTGCCACAATGGATGAAGTCTCATCGTGACGGGCAAAAATGCCACCGTTTTTTATCCAGACAAACTTCCAGCCATGTTCGCGCTTGCGCGCTATTGCCATACCAAGTAGTCTCTTTAGATACTGACAAAGGTGTTCATTTACAAAGATAGGATGATTTGCCTCACTTCTAGAAGCTCCCAATGATAGACCCAGGCTTCCGCTCGTGAGTTTTGTTTTCTTAGCCTTCTCTAGAACCTTGTCTCTCTTTTCGCGCTTCACGAACTGAACAATAATGTTCTTCTTTGTCTTGTCTTTCGTTGCCACTCTGAATTACGTCTATATCGTTCGCGCAGATAGGTTCACTGATGGCCTGGTGCAATGTGACTGGTCAATGTGATGGTCAATGGTCAATGATGGCCTGGTCAATGTGACTGGTGCAAACATGATAATCATGAGATGCGTGTCTTGTAACAACATAACTACATGCCACGTTCATGATGCGCTGCCCACCATTTCGCTGGCTTCATTTATACCAAATCTGGTATGACGGGACGTGAATGGATGACGAAGGTACTATACTGGTGCAAATATGATAATCATGACATGCTTGTGATGTAACAACATTACTACATCCACACTGATGATGCGCTCGCAGCCATTTCGCTTGCTTAACAAATACACAATTTAGTATTACCTGACGGCAATGGATGACGAAGGTATGTGACTGGTGCGAACATGATAATCATGAGATGCGTGCCATGTGAGAACATGACTAGATGCCTTAGTCAAGGCGTCAATACATTTCGACGTGACGCGGTGCACGTACTCGCTGGCGTTCATTTCGTCACGCCGGCGTTGTCATTCCAGGCACGTGTCCTGACATATACTCGCAGGTGCGCGCTGCGCTGCGTTGCCTTGACGCATGCGCGTTTCAACGCATTCGGCGTCCCTCCATCACGAAAGAGAGGGAGACGCAGTGTTGTCTCGGTAACACATAGGCGCGAAATGAAGCATGGCACAATTTGCACCGGTGGCCGCACTGACGGATGCTGGTCGCACCTGGCGTCAGACTATAGAGTGCTCGTGTTTCGCTAACGTAGCGTCACTGTGTCCAGCGTCCGTGCGCATCAGCGCTACATTGGAGTATATTGGGGCCTTCATGACGCGCTCGCCGCCGTTTTGCTAGCTGCATATATACTGTTACACCTGGGAGTCCACACCAAACGTCTATGCCTCTGCAAAGGCAATCTGTTTCAAGGCCAGCGGTCGAGCCTGCCTGACGCGGTCAACTTAACGACGTCATTAAGCGGCGGCGCTGGTCTGTCTTACGCCACGCACAGCGAGCTCCCTCCGCTTAAGAGCCCGATGAAGCAATCGGTGCCTTCCAGTCTGGCGAGTATCACGCAATGCGTGGCAACCTCACTCGTCTTTGGGTGCAACCTAGCGCAGCGGCTCCGGATTCGATGATGATGGCGCAGCCCAGCGGCTCCTATTGGAGGATTCTGACATCACGGCCAGCGACGCTTCTGGTTGGACGTTGGTGACGCAAGGGTTCAGCGTGTGCCTATAAAAATTTGGCAGCATATCCATGACCTAAACGATGGAGAGTGGGGCGAAGCATCCGTCCGTCAATTCGTTCTTGCTTCCGTCCGTCCATGCGTGCGTCTGTGTGGCCGCGCGTGCGTCCATCCACCCATCCGTGCGTGCGTCTGTTCGAGCGTCCGCACGTCCTTCTGTGCGTCCGTTCCTGCGTTCTTCCATGAATCCACTCCTGCGTCCGTTCATGCGTCCCTCCGTCCGTGCAGCCATCCATGCGTCCGTTCATGCATCTGTCTGTGTGTCCGTTCGTCCACCTATTAAAAACTCCAAGTACCACGATCTCGCACCTTTTCATCATATATTCCTCATATAAAAGCACCACCATCCAGCGGACATTCCAAGGACTGAACGAGAGGAGGCACACGCCCACTTTCTTACGGCTTGCGCTTCATGTCTATAGACTTCCCACCTTTAACCACCTCGAGTTCATGGTATATACTAGTTCACTGTATTCATGGCACTGCGGCCGAACACTCGCTAAACCTTTATAAAACCAAGGAGGTTACGCCCAGCGAGTATAATGTAGCAACCCTTTCTTGTCAGTCAGTGCTCAATCTACATGCCAATGGCTGCTAAGGGGGAATAATAGACAGGAGAATGTGGCTTTTAGTTAACGCGCGCGCTGTGAATTTTTCATTGTTCAACAACGCATAGAAGAAATCTCCCATCGACACCACCTTGGAGGTCAAAATGTAAGACTGGTTACACACTACTACTACGACTACAAGGGACAAACGGGTGCTGGTATACAGAGCTTCGCCCCTAAAGGGTCAAACGGCACGTCGCGAGCAGCTGACTTATGCGTCAGAGAGCAGCCGACGTATTCGTCAGAGAGAAGACATCTCGACTCTTTGAGTCCCTAAGGTGTTCGCCCCAGTGCCGAATTGGTAACACCCCTATCACCCCTATGCTGTACATAAACCTCGCCTTAACTCACCGCCGTCTTGTCCGCTCCTCTATCAGCTCTGCGCAGGAGCAGTCGCGAGCTGAGAAACAGACGCTACCAAACGGATGGTGACCTAGGCGGTGATTTCCGGAGCAGTAGCGCCTTCGAGACCGTGTTGGCGACGTCGCTTCGTATCAATGGTGCCAGTGGTGGGATTGGCCGGCGTCAGCGACATCGATGCGTTGAGTGCCTGATGTTTCCCCTCAGTTCACCAGACTACTCTAGCACAGGTTACAGCAGTTTATAGAAGGGCTGTGTGAAGCATTAAAATGAGCTTTGATCGTTTCAAGCCAAGTCGGAGTGCTTTGAAACCGAGGTAATGCGGAGGGTGTAAACACGGCAGTTCTTGAAAACTGCCTGCACGTCTTGCTAGTAGACTTATAGTGGGTACGGAAGGTAGTTTCTTAATAGGGGCAAACAGCAAGACGCTAGTGTAAACGATGAACAACTTTAAGGTGAAGGAACTAATCGAAATTTGTGAGGAACTTGCCCTTATTTTGGCATGAGTGATGCAGGAGTGACGATTGAGGAACTTGATGAGGCCTGGGCGGATATCAAAGCACGCAACGAAGAGGCTGAAAGGCGAGAAGTTTGCGAACGCGAATAAGCTGAAAGGCGAGAAGTTTGCGAACGTGAAGAATCTGAAAGGCGAGAACGCCGTCAGGAGGCCAAGAGACAGGAGTGCCTTGTCTTGAAACGGATAGAATTGGCAATCCTACAGTGTTCTCAGGTGCCTAGCGATGTTTCTGTGACAGTTCAGGTCAGTGGTCAGATAATTCGCGACCAACTGCCACCGTTCATAGTAAGCGAGGACATGGCGAAGTATCTCGTCAAGTTCGAACACGTGTGTGAGCGAAATGCCTTGGAGCGGTCTCTATGGGCGCAGAACTTGTTAGCTCTTCTTCCCGGCGAAGTGTCCGACGTGATAATGTCCGACGTGACTTTAGTGGGCATGGGAGCAACGCTACGATGCGGCTCACGAATATTTTTCGTCTCTGTCTGTTACAGCTGCCGTTCGTTGTCGACGCATGCGCTGTCGGTTCGCCCGAGTGGCTTCCCGGTGACGCTTATCGTTCAACGCCGATCGTCTCCGAACCAGCGCTACATGACGCACGCTCCGACATGCCGTGGGAGACCACCCCGACGCAAGTCCCTGTGGCTCCCCCTGGATCAACCTGGACATCTTCGATTACGTCAGCAACGCCGCCTGATATAAGCGCATCGGGCCAGCCGTGCCACTTTAGTGGGCATGGGAGCAACGCACGATGCGGCTCACGAATATTTTTCGTCTCTGCCTGTTGCAGCTGCCGTTCGTTGTCGACGCATGCGCTGTCGGTTTGCCCGAGTGGCTTCCCGGTGACGCTTATCGTTCAACGCCGATCGTCTCCGAACCAGCGCTACATGACGCACGCTCCGACATGCCATGGGAGACCACCCTGACGCAAGTCCCTGTGGCTCCCCCTGGATCAACCTGGACATCTTCGATTACGTCAGCAACGCCGCCTGATATAAGCGCATCGGGCCAGCCGTGCCACTTTAGTGGGCATGGGAGCAACGCACGATGCGGCTCACGAATATTTTTCGTCTCTGCCTGTTGCAGCTGCCGTTCGTTGTCGACGCATGCGCTGTCGGTTTGCCCGAGTGGCTTCCTGGTGACGCTTATCGTTCAACGCCGATCGTCTCCGAACCAGCGCTACATGACGCACGCTCCGACATGCCATGGGAGACCACCCTGACGCAAGTCTCTGTGGCTCCCCCTGGATCAACCTGGACATCTTCGATTACGTCAGCAACGCCGCCTGATATAAGCGCATCGGGCCAGCCGTGCCACTTTAGTGGGCATGGGAGCAACGCTACGATGCGGCTCACGAATATTTTTCGTCTCTGCCTGTTACAGGTTAGTGAAGCTTCTTCTAAGCGCTCCAATAACGCTTTTCTTGTTGTATTCCCATGCCCACAAGTGCTCTTACAACATGTAAATGAGTGCTTTGATGTGTTGAAACTGTTACTGTCGGGGGATGTGGAGCTTAACCCGGGGCCTACTAAACCTCGACAGGGTGGCACGCAGGTGTCCGAAGTACCACCGGAGCCTACGACCGATGTTGTTATAACAATGCTGAGGGACCTCACAGCCCGTTCAAAGCTGATCGAGGATGGTCAGGCGCGCATACTCAATTCCATCGGAAGCTTAACGTCAAAACACGCTGAACTGAACGCGATGGTCACAAACATATCTGAAAGGTTAAGCTCCATGGAAAACAGGTTTGAAGTTCTGGAAGAGCATGCTGAAGACATAACTACAGTAAAAGAATCTATTGGCACACATCAAAACAAAAATACTTTGTTAAAAGTACGTTTGTCAGACCTGGAAGACAGAGCGAGAAGGGACAACCTTTTATTTTTTAATGTGTCTGATAACCCCTCGGAAACATGGGCGGACTCGGAAAAGGAGGTCAAGATTGTACTTGACCAAATGTCGATTAATCTTGTCGATAGCGATATCGCGTGTGCGCATAGAGTTGGCACACTGCATCACGACAAAGCTCGACCAATAATAGTAAAGTTTGCAAATTACAAAACAAAAGAAAAAGTACTCAGCGGAAAAACCAAACTTAAAGGATCAGACATCACAATTAGTGAAGACTTCTCGCCAGCTACCCGAAATGCCCGCAAAATTCTAGTAGACTTTGCGAAACGCTCAGCGCCAGATGAAAAATTCAAACTCCGCTATAACAAACTCACTTTAAACAATAAGTGTTACGAGTATTGCGAGGTAAGCGGTGAAGTAAAGAAAAAATGCAGAAACCCCAGCGCCTCTACAGCTCCGCATTCAACTCTCTTTCCACATGCATCCACAGAATAGCTCACCGTCCGTCCACATAACGTGCCGCGGGCGCCAAGTAACATTTCAGTTCTTTTCACTAACATACGAAGTGTAGTCCGTAACCACGATTCTATTTCTTGTGCTGCTGACACAACTGCCGCTGACATTATTGTATTAACTGAGACTTGGTTGAACTAATCTGTACGGGACAGTGAAAGTTTTTCTGCTCAAATGTGCTACAATATTTTCCGATGCGATCGCTCCTCAAAGCGTGGCGGTGGTGTCTTAGTTGCTGTTAACCACAATTTTGAATGCTCACAAGTCAATGTCACTACAAATCTTGAGTTCACTTGCGTCCAAATATCTGTTAACTTCACGAAGTTTCTACTCTGTGTATGTTATCGTCCGCCGTCTACGCCACTAGGCTTTTGTAATGATCTTCACGACACTCTTAACACCATTCACACAAAGTTTTCTAATCAGCAGATATTTCTTTTCGGTGATTCAATTTTCCCGATGTTAACTGGCAATCACCCGCTATCTCAAGTGAAGAAACATGCGAATCATCAAATTTTGTGGCACTCTGTTCAACGTTTTCTTTGACTCAGGTTATCACTGAGCCAACAAGAATAACTGATTGCATGTCTAACACACTTGACCTATTGTTAACAACAGCTCCCGATCTTGTCACCGACATCAGCTATTTACCGAAAATTAGCGATCACTTCGTAATACACGTAATGTTGAATGTCCCAACTCGTTTGTCCCATAATAACCCTAAGGTTATTTACGACTACGGAAAGGCTAACTTTTCGGCCAATAATGATGGGCTGAAGATTTTTCTGGATGAGTTTCTTGTTGGTTTCGACGAGAGATCGGTCACTGAAAACTGGCACCTTTTAAAAGTACAATTCACAATTTACCTAAACATCATATTCCCCAAAAGGTCATTACCACTAACCGTCAGTTTCCATGGTTCAGCCGTGCATTAAAACGCCTTGCTAACAAAAAAAAGGCGTTTCTTCATCACAGCAAAGCGGTCTCGAAAATCAGAGCACTGGTCAGCACTTAAGGATGTCGTATGTACATATAGGAAAGCTTTAAAGCAAGCAAAACATAAGTATATGAATGTTACATTACCTGAACTTCTTTCCGCAAACCCTAAAAAATTCTGGAGTCCGATTAAGAATACAGATGATTGGACAATTTCTCTTATTGATTTGCAGTCAAACCGAATCAGCAACGCTGATTGCGCCGCCGCTCTGAATGACACGTTTGCAAAAGCATTTTCCAGTTGTACTAACTCGTCACACCCTGCCTGTCACACTCATTATGATTTCCCCATGAACCCTGTTCATTTTGATTTTGATGGCATTGTACGCATTATTGAGAGCCTAAAACTATCTTCTAGTTGTGGTCCCGTGGACATTAATACAAAAGTGCTCAAAAACACCTCGGTTTATTCTGCTATAATATTGTCCAAAATATTTAATCAGTCTCTTCAGTCAGGGGAGATTCCAGATGACTGGAAAATAGATAAAGTGATTCCACTCCATAAATCTGGTGACAAACATTCTGCTTCGAACTATCGCCCGATTTTGTTAACGAGTATTTCTTGTAAAATATTTGAACACGTCATCGCTTCCCACTTGGCAAAATTTCTTGAAACATTCTCATTTTTTTCACCTGAGCAACATGGCTTTAGAAAATTATTTTCGTGTGAAACGCAGTTTGTAGCCTTCACAAACGACCTTCATTCTGTACTTGATAATGGTTGCGCGGCTGATTGCATATTCATAGACTTTTGTAAGGCATTCGATAAAGTTCCCCACAGCCTGCTTCTTCACAAACTAAGCCAACTGAATATCGACCCTAACGTTCTTAAGTGGATTAAATGTTTTCTAACAGATCGCTCTCAATTTGTTCATGTTAATGGTTTTAACTCTTCAACTCTACCTGTCACTTCAGGCGTCCCACAAGCCTCAGTTTTAGGTCCACTGCTTTTTCTTATATATATTAATGATCTGCCTAGCAATCTGACTTCTTCTGTGAAACTTTTTGCCGATGACTGTGTTATTTACCGAGAAATAAAAAATGCTACTGACGTTTCTTTGCTTCAACAGGACCTTGACGCTATCGATAATTGGTGCTCGACTTGGCATATGACACTTAATATTAACAAATGTAAAGTAATGCGGTTCTCACGCCAACGTAAATTAAACCCTTCCTCTTACAATATAAGCAGCTCCCCATTGCTACCAGTGTCGTCCTATAAATACCTCGGGGTTATTTTAACAGCAGACCTGAGTTGGAATATGCATGTCTCCTCTAATATCTTAAATGCTAACCAGACGCTTGGTTTTATTCGGCGACATTTTTCTCTAGCCCCCGCTTCTGTTAAACTGTTATTGTACAAGTCACTTGTTCGATCTAAACTCGAATACGCGTCTTCAGTATGGGATCCATGCGATAATTCACTAATAAATGCACTTGAAGCAACCCAAAACAGAGCATCGCGTTTCATCCTTCCCGATTACGGCCGTTTATCAAGCGTAACGCAAATGAAAGCAACTCTATCTCTTGAACCACTCGCACTGCGCAGGAAGATATCGCGCATGTGCCTTTTCTTTAAAATCTATAAATTGAACGCCACCCTTAAAACTGCTCTTATCTTACCCCCTGCTCATGTTTCATTGCGCATAGATCATTCTTGCAAAGTTCGTATCCCGAAATGTCGCACTGTATCAAATTCAAATTCGTTTATTCCTAGAACTACATTAGAGTGGAATCGCCTGCCACCATCCCTAGTGCTTACTAACAATATTGACCAGTTTAGGAAAAAAGTGTCTGATTACTTCACTTCTGTGTAGCTTGAACTTTTTTTCTTTTTTTTCCACAGTGTTTATTTACCTTATAATGTGTCATATGCATGCAGTTGTTAATGTTAGTTTTGTTATCTTTTCATGCTAGAGGCAATACCTGTGAATTTTTGTGTTAAACTTTTGTATACTTCTACGCACCGCTGGATACTTGTTTGTTCAGTGCTTTTGTATATTTGCTCATATGTGTGCAATGTTTGTACAATTCGAACACCTTTCAACATCCTGATCCTGTACGATGGATGGATGGATGGATGGATATGGCTGTACCCTTTAGATCGGGCGGTGGCTAGCGCCACCAAGCCGTAATACCTAATGAACCAAAAACTATATTTATTTTTTTCCTTAAAAAGTGAGTTTGAGGATTCGTACTTTGCAGTGAAGAGTTTAATTTTCACTCGTGTCTTGACTTTAGCCACCAATCAGATAACCTCCTTCTGGCTAAGTCTACACGCTTAAAATTTATTTTGCCCTCCCGGTCCCTAAACCCCAGTGCTTTGAAAAACTCTGCGCCATCATCCTGAACTATAGGGTGAAGCCCTTTACAGAACATTATCAAGTGTTCGGCAGTTTCTTCTTCCTCTCCACACGCACTGCATACTGTGTCTACCCCTTCGTATTTGGCCCGATATGTCTTGGTTCGCAGTACTCCCGTCCTGGCCTCAAACAGTAGAGAACTACCCCGAGTATTATCATAGATCCTTTCCTTGGCAATTTCCTGCTTAAAAGTGCGATAGATCTCTAGTGCGGACTTCTTAATCATGCCCATTCTCCACATGTCAGTCTCCGTTTCCTTCACTTTCTTCTTAACCGATAGTTCTTTTTGGTTTGGCCACCTGCTGTTTTCTAAGTATTTACCAGTCAACTTCCTGGTTCACTTCCTCCATTTTGTATCGACATTCTTCATGTACAAGTAGCTGAAAACCTTCCTAGCCCAGCGCTCTTCCCCCATTTCTCTCAATCGTTTCTCAAATTTTATCTTGCTGCTAGCTTCCCGGCCCTCAAATGATGTCCATCCCATATCACCTTGTACTCCCTGATTTGGTGTATTCCCGTGAGCTCCTAAAGCAAGCCTACCTATTCCACGTTGCTTAATTTCTAATCTTGCTTGAACTTCTGATCTCATGCACAAGACCGTATTGCCGAACGTCAGTCCAGGAACCATGACCCCTTTCTTCTCAAACAACTGTGATCTTCTCAAACAACTGTGAAGAACATGTCTTGCATTTACGCGTCGTGCTGAACAGGTTGAAAGGAGCTGGTCTTACCATGAAACCTACTAAATGTCACGTAGGGTGCGGCGAGGAGTCTTATTTGGGACACGTTGTAGGACGTGGCCGGCGTAGACCGTCAGAAATTAAGGTAGCTGCCGTCGCGAACTATCCACGACCAACCACAAAATCTGAGATAAGGGCGTTCTCTGGCCTAGCTGGATACTATCAGCATTACGTGCAAAACTACTCAAGCATTGCCAGCCCTCTAACTGACGCACTTCGAAAGTCCGAGCCAGTTAAAGCAGTATGGAACTCAGAAAAGGAGAAGGCGTTTTGGAAGCTGAAACAGGCCCTAAGTGAAAAGCCCATTCTCTTGACAGCCTATTTCTCTAAGAGATTTGTCATTCAATGCGATGCAAGTGATCGTGGCATGGGAGCTATATTGTGTCAGGAAGGCAGTGCTGGTATGGAAAGGCCAGTAAGGAATGTCAAAAACTCAACTGCAGGGAAGAGGCATACAGTACCTCTGAAAAGGAATGCGCTTGCCTCGTGTGGGTTCGAGGTTTGTGGTCGAAACGGACCACTGTCTTCTAACCTGGATAAATAACATGTCGCCTAACAGTGGCCGGTACTGAGGTGGAGCATGATACTCCAACACCACAACTTTGACGTTCGTTACAAAAAAAAGAAAGCGAAATGCTATATGAGACGCATTGAACCGTGCGTTGTAGCTTGTACCTTCTTGACATTTCGGTCTCTCGCTGGTGAGTCGGAACAAAATTTTCTTCTCATCATGGCCTTGGCTGAGCGCTCTTGTCCGGAGTTATCTCAAGGAGCCGACTTTATGTTGTATTCTATTTCATTACGTTCTTGTACGTGTAAAAATTTGAGTTCTAATTTTAAGAGTGTTGTGTCCCACATGTGCCTCTTGTTGTAGAGGGAACGAAATACCGATAGACACGTAGCTAGGTCTATGTTGTACTATACTTTGTGTGGTGTTCTGTCGGGTAAGCGACGGCATTTGCTCGTGTCGTGTGTTGTCTGTTGTCGAACCGTTCTTGACAAGTTGCAGAACCATCTACAAGAGCTGAGACCAAAAATCATCCGAAGTGACTACCGAAGCTAGCCGACAAGTTGTGGCGACAAGCCATTGGAGCTGGGATCCGTCCTCAAGAATGGCACGTGTTAACGGAACTGAGCCTGGAGCTACATGCTCCCCATGGCCCTGGAGGCAAACCTGGAGGGACCCGGTGAACGAGCGCACCCGAAATCCGGGCCACGTTAAAGCATCTCGCCTTTGCGACGCATTGTCTGGCTGTGGGGATGCTGTTACGACTGGGAGTCCACACCGAACGTCAATGCCTCTGCAAAGGCAATCTGTGTCAAGGCCAGCGATCGAGCCCTCCTGACGCGATCAACTCAACGATGTCATCAAGCGGCGGTGCTACTCTGTCCTACGCTTCGCACAGCGAGCTCCCTCAGCCCACGAGCCCAATAAACAATCGACGCGTTCCAGTCTGGCGAGTCTTACGCAATGCGTGGCAACCTCACTCGCCCTTGGGTGCAACCCAGCGCAGCGGCTCCGGATTTGATGGGTATGACGCAGCCCAACGGTGGGTCCCCATTGGAGGATTCTGACACCACGGCCAGCAGCGCTTCTGGTTGGACGTTGGTGATGCAAAGGTTCACCCGGTGGCCATAAAAAAGCCAAGCAGCACGTCGCCTGCAGCTAACCTATGCGTCAGATAGCAGCCGACGTATTTGTCAGAGAGAAGGCATTTCGGCTCTTCGAGTTCCTAAGCTGTTGACCCCAGTGCCGAATTGGTAATGCCTCTATTTCTATGCCGTAAATAAGCCTCGCCTTAACTCACCGTCGTTTTGTGCGCTCGCTTATCAGCTCTGCTAGAAGCAGTCACGAGCTGAGAAACTCACGCTACCAAACGGCTGGTGACCTAGGAGGCGAGTTTCGGAGCAGTGGCGCCTTCAGGACCGTGTCGGCGTCGTCGCTTCGTAAAAATACCAAATGGGTGTTACATGACGTCATTGAATGAGGAAATAAATGACTGGTGCAAACATGATAATTCTGACACACGTGTCATCTAAGAACATGACAACATACCACGCTCTCAGCGTGCTCGCGTTCATTTCGCTAGCTCCACATATACTAAATTTGCACGTGACGTGAATAGAAGACGAAAGTAAACGACACATCCAAACTTGATTATCGTGACACGGAATTTATGTGCGGCATCATTTACTTCCACCTGGTAACCTTGTGCTTTTTTCAAAGTGGCATATCAACATTTTTCATTCGTGCTTCGCATATCAGCGATTCCCACTGTATGTGGGATCTGCCAATTTTTTCTGCACCATGATTGCTTTCCTTCGCGTTTGCACTTCGAGACACGTTCATCTTGCTCTTTGCTTGTGCTTTTCTTTTTTGCTTGCGCCATTTTTCGCCGACGCTCTGCAAAACAAACGTAACGCGCGCTTTGTTTTCCGTACTTTGTGTGAGTGCTAAGCCGTGCTGTTGCGCCTATGACTGCAACAACTACAGTGGAAATGGTTACGCACTTGTTATGATATCCCAAGGTAAACACGATGGCTTGCGCAAGCAGCAGTGGCTGCACAACATCGGCCGAAAATCTTCGTCTCGACAAAGAACAGTGTACTTTGCGCCTTTCTTTTTGCTTGTATCAAAGCAACAACGAATGCTGCATTTGAAATATTGTTTCAGCCTGCTCAGCCACATGCCTGTTTTTAGGGGCGAAGCTTTTTGTGCCGTGGGTCGTATGTCCCGTGTCGTCGTAGTAGCCGGTTGCATTGCATTGGATGCCAATAAAAACGGTGTCACAGCATATCTACGGAGTAAATGATGATGAGTGAAATGAAGAGCCTGTCCGTCAGTCCGTTCATGCTTCCGTTCATCCGTGTGTACATCCATCCATTCTTCCATGCGTCAATCCGTCCGTCCATCTGTGCGTCCGTCCATCTGTGCGTCCGTCCGTCCGCACGTTTCACCCCACTCGTCATCATTCACCTCGTTGGTATGCTGTGAATTTTTTCTCGGCTATTCGCGCGTTGCTTCAAAGTGGAATGGTAATCAATTGGCTGAATCTCTTTGTTAGAAACAAGGAGAAAGTGGAATCGTTTAACGTTTTTTTACAAAAGTTATGTCAAAGAAATTTGCCCTAAATGTACCTTGTTGCGTTCAGTCAGCCACTGCTGGGAATACCCGCCGTAAACGTGATCGATCCTTGGCACTAATATTTGAACGAAGTAATGTTTACAAATACAGTTATTTTCCCAGAACAGTTTATGAATGCAATTCACTGGCTCAGGAGATTTTTGCGGCTTACAATTTCGCTATGTCAGTGGAACGATATGTACTGGGTAATTATAGTGTTCAAATGTGTTATAAATTTTGTTGCTGTTTCACAGACATGCCACTTCTGTTAGCGTATGGATACATGTTTTTTTTTCTGTTACGAATGACTTGACGTGTCTTATGCCCTTCCTGCCTGGACCGAATTGCTTGTCTGCAGTATATTTAAATAGATCAATAAAATAAATAAAAATATTTAGTTCATACTTCTTTACCTCGCATGCACCTCAATAATTGTCGAAAAGGCACAACTGTAGTTTGCTTTCTGTGCGAACAATAACGTAGGATGACACAGCTTCTCGATCGCGCTTTTTGTGATTGTTAGGATTTGTTTACGAGAAAGTTTGTTGGAGAAAACAAACAAATCAATAAATGATTGAATGAATGAATAGAGATGACACTGATTGGCGCACGTTTCTATAATGATATTTATTTTGTTATTTGTTTTTGGAGGGGGGCAATAACACAAAATTCTTGAAAGAGATTTTGTCCACCGAAAGAAAAAAATGAAGAGGTGCAACGAAAAAAGAAAGCTTTAGCACGGTGATAGCGAGTGAGCCATTTTCTAGGCCGCAATCGTTTTCGTCACAAGTGCATTAGCATGTCTTGCATTCTCCAATAAAAATTTATATTACCTTTTATACATACCGTGTTACATGGGTACTTCAGACTTGAATCAGTCAGTCCTAATAAAAATTTTTGGTCGCTATCGACGCGCAGAATTTGATGACGTTCCTGATGCAGAGTTTCTCCTCTCACAAGTAACCCTATTGCTAGTTTCTTTGGCAAAAACGTGAAAACGTAGTTCTAAATATTCATTTTCTTATGATTCTGTTATTGTGGTAGATGAGTCAATGTTGGCAACACTTAATCGTATTGAGATTCCTCAAAGGCCTTCTTCAGTTTGGTGACCACTGCACAAAGCTACTTTCACGCCGAGAAGATGAACACGTGGCTGAACGATCCTCCATGCACGAAGTCATTGCAATATGTGACGCTGTAATGACCCATGTCTTACACTGGCGCAAAAGCACGAAAAAAAAAAAAATCCGAACACAGACGGAAGAAGCCACAAGCGGAACTATATCAGATGCAAACGTGCAGCTCGTTATCATCCGGCAGAAAAACATCCGCATCGTAGAACTCCCCATAAAAATTTTCATATTATTATAGCATGCCCCACTTAGACGACGTTTTGAAAAACCTGATTTTTTATTGAACAGTTGCCTCAGCATTCTTACTTTTATTATCACCATTAAAATAATTTTCAGCACTACGATGGTGCGCGAGCTGCCGCAAATAAACCACCTCCACTGAATGCTGCGGCGTTCCAGCGAGAGTGTCGGCAAAAAATGGCGCCGTGCGTACTGTAAACGGGCGCGAAGAATCGAGGAGGAAACGCGCGTGGAGAAGAGTTTCGTTACTTTCCCGGGATCAAGGGGTTTTAGAGACTCATGGTTCGAGGGGCCAGCTAGGGAGAAACACAAAAAACTTTATGGCTCTCAGCCAATTACTCCAGCAGCTGCTGCTCTTTTTGCCCCTGCATGTGCTGCGCAATGTGCTACGCAAGGCGTAGCAGCTGCGCGTGCTCGGAGACTCTCTTGCCGAGGCACCTAGTGGCTAGGCAAAGGTTTAACAGCTGCTTTGCCGGCGTTTGGTGATCCGTGCGTGTACTGCGGCACACGCGACAGGTTGAATCCAATCGTCCAGTACATATCGCAAGGACAGGCTGATAAAGCCTAAGAAAAGACAAATACGCCTGTTGAAATTCAGGAGTGAACGGAAGCAAAATTGGTAAGTCATACGAAAGCTTAAAAATCCCGAAAGCGGGCCAGGGCCAAAGATACCGAGGGTGTACGCCGTTTAAATGGTCATTGTGGTAGGAAGCCATACATACATTCACCCATGAATGCTAAGCTTACAGGAGGTAAACCTCAGTGAGTTTTCTCATTTGTACACAGTGCACGGTGTAAGTTTGTTGTTGCTTCTTACAGGTAAATTTGTTTTATAGCTTACACACTTGATTTTCTTGGATCTTAGTAAAGCATTAGTTGCGCACGACTCGGGCAGAAGGTAAAGTTAACCTAACTTGATTTATCCACACATCCCATTTTATAAGCTTAAGAAGTAAGCAAAGTGTGTATAATCGTTAATGTGCAGATACTCGGAAACCTAATTGAATGTTTATGCCGTTCCAAAATATTAATTACAGATGGGTCGCTATAAAACTTGACAGAACATCAGCCCTAAGTTGGGCATAAACTTCGCCAGCACATCAGTAGACCGTTTGCATGTTCAAAAAAAGCGCGAAAAAATTCGAACCGTCCAATCTGAAGCAGTTTATTCTAAATTTAAGTGCACCAGCGAAAATTTCAACAGTAGATCAACAAAAGCTCCAAGTAGGCCTTCAACTTCACATTCTTAGTTAGTGCTGAGCATTCCTTACATACTTATTTTGATTTTCTAGTTTAGAAAGCCCTTCACCTGGCGTCTAATTCCACCTGCGTAAAAGTGCTTAAGCACTCCGTCGATGTCACTGATTCATGATGACACAGGCATGCGCACGAGGAGGCAGGGTGGTACCTGCCCTTCTCATCATTAAGAGGGAGGCGCAAAGTCGGCCCTTTCTATAACATATTACAGGGGGCGCTGTGACTCATGGGGAAAGACGGAAAGTCAGTCCCGTTGATTGGCATAACAGGAAGGAGGCGCTGCGATCACCCATCGCTCCCTCACCCTCCCCCCTCCTGGAAACCCTACGCACGCACACCTGTACATGATGAGGTAGTTTGCCAGAGCGAACAAGGGCAAGTGACCGCTGTCACAGACCACCATGTCACGCACAGCTTCCGATTACTCCCGCCACCGTCAGATGCACAATCGAAATTTATGTAGACGTGTTATATTACAACATGAAAGGAGTGTCCGCTACGTTTGTTGACATTGCAATCTTTGTGTCATTGTAATACTGAGCGCAACACAATATTCCAACACCGTTCTTGTAGATATTTTCTTTGCGGTGTGAAAGTACAGTGCAAAGTAGATTTTTAATGATGACGACTTCTTCAATTTACTTACTACTCTTGAACATGTCGTCAGCGCAGACTGGCTAGTTAGCATTTCATTACTGTAGCTGCCCCACAAACGATGCACAGAAGCCTACGTCGAGCTACGCCTCCTTTGTTGTTTCGAGAGGAGGGTGTTCGAATGGTGAAATGTCATCTAGAATGAAATTCGAATGCAATAGTGCTGAATAGTGGCCAGAAATAGAGACTATAGAATGAAATACCCAGTGAAATATATCCTATACAGTATGGTGAGAAACAAGAAAAAAATCTGCTCATGTCTCCAAGCACACAGCGCGTTGAGTGACTGCTACCAAAAAGTTATGAATTGTTATGCAGAAACACAAGCTGCTCTACATGAGCTGGCTTTAAGTTCTCTTGCCGTGATGTTACGATGTTTCGTGCCGTTCAACTGATGTGCTCCCATGAAATCTCAATAGGAGGCATGGGAAAACATTGCAACGCTGTTTTAAAGGAACGTGGATAAACTGCTGTTCGATGCTCTTTTGACTATTTCAAAAAGTCCTCCATTATTTGATCTCAAGGGTTCATTGACGTATTGTTCAACATATTGACGGTAAGGTCTCAGCTTAGTGCGTTAGGTATTTTTGACGCTAGCAGTTTGACACTCTACCAGACTTTTCCTTGCCAGTCTTTTTTGAAGCCATCGTGCGCAGAAATGTATTTGGTGACGTGTGTTCAGAAAACGTAGTGTGCATATAGGGTGTTTGCCAACGAGCAAGCTTAAGGGTGACTTCCTTAATGGAAAAAATTCTCTCCTGCAAGCCTCCCTGGCATTGTCTACAAGATCCTATGCAACTACTGCAATTCGGTATAAATCAGTGAAAGCGCAAATTTCTGCATGCGTTTGAAGCAGCAGCATAAAAAAGACTCCACCAAGGACCATGCAGAGCATGCAAAGAAGACGGGAGCACGAGGTCAGATGGAAAAACATGCGAACAATGGCCACGAAGAAGAACTTGACAACCAGGCTAAATCTCGATTATTCTGATAATTCAGACATCTGACGCCCCAAATCACGTGTACCCCCGCAGTTTGTGTGATGCGCTCCACAATACCTAAAAGCCTGCCGCTCAGCCGACATTCAATTGTGAACCAGGTATTGTCACGGATCCAGAAACGTCACTTTGCTTTGTTTTGTTTTATAACATTGGAAATTCGACCACTTTTTACAACTCCTTTTAGGGGGTCACTTCAATTGTTTACGTTTTATTATCAAGAGCATTCGCTTAAAGCACGACAGCTACAAAGATACTGCCTCACCACGGCGCTGTGCACTCACCATGAACAATGCCTAGTGTAAGGTGTAGGCTCCACATGTTTGTAGCGAAGTAGGCCAGCATGACGCCTCCAGCTGAAATGATGCTGCCCAAGAGAATGACCGGCCTTGTCGTGAAACGGTGCGCAAGGGGACCAGCCAGCAGACCTACGAGGAGCAACGCCTGGTGTTCACTATCAACCACTTGAACAGGAAAGCGTGCATGCACACGAGAACCCGCGTATGGCATCCATGAGCAGTTCATCGTGCTGATGTATTTAACGCATATTACCCCAATAGAGTGTAAAAAAACAATATCAATAAATTGATTAGATACTGTTGACAGACAACTCTCCTTAAACGGACTATCGATAGCACCAATATCTTGCTTTAAAGGAACTCAGAACTGGCTAAAACGGGTGATTAGATTCAGGTGGAAAATAAAAGAGCAAGAATTATGGTGGCAGGTAGCAGCAAACTTTTCGCCATCTGAGTAGGATGTATATTTTTGAATCGCGTTCAAAACTAACCTATACCAGAATTTCGCGCCCCTAGCACTAGAGCATTGAAAAACAAATATGAATTCCTAAGAACTTTGCTGTGTTTATTTAAAGCGCACCGGAATAAGGGCTTAAATTTCTAATATGTTTGTTATTGTTCATTTTCGTTTGTTTCTATTCGGCTTACTAGTTAAAGTACCGCATAAAAAGTGGCGCTGCTTTCGTGGCCTCTGCTGAGAAACGGGTGCAGTTGCGCATGCGCGCAACCACGTGGGGTTTTCAGAGTATCTCGGTTCCCGCCGTGTCGGGCGCGTCGGAAGAAGCACGCGAGCTTGTGAATGCGATTGCTGTGGCACGCGAAATGCCATGGACCTACTGCTCTGAGGAGAATAGCTTCATGCGTGCTGCTGGTGGTGGCGATGGTGGCGTTTCGTCGGATTCATCGCTACCGCTGTCATCCGTCGAAGCATGTCACTCTCGTCCTACCTAATAGGGGTCCAAATTTTCGCTTGCATGAGAGCCAAAACTCATTCCTCTAACTCGCTCAAGTTGTCAAGCGATGTCTTAATGAATACATCCAACTGCACTACTATGCGTGAATGGTCGATTACGTGTAAACGCGTAGTTTTGTTTTCGAAGACCTGGCTTAGCTAGACATGGCTAAAGTTTAAAAAACGATCTATTCGCAACCAAAAGTCTTTGCATAAAGAGCCCCGGAAAAGTGCTGTAGTTTTGTAAAATAATTTAGCCCGCTATAAAGCAGTGGTCACGGGACTGCAGTCTTGAGAAACACACCATTACGTGTTTGTGCTTAGGTCTTCACTTTTCATCATTGCTGGCGTTACACTGGCGTATAAAGTGCTATAGCGATCACATCCACTGTTTGCAGCATACCTCCTTAAGACTGCATATTTGCCAAAAAAAATATGATTATAAATGTTTTGCGGAGTTTTTCGCGTTACCGTTCCATGATTACAAGCTTTGACTGGTAAGCTTTT
Organism: Rhipicephalus microplus; assembly: GCF_043290135.1. Taxonomy (NCBI): domain Eukaryota; kingdom Metazoa; phylum Arthropoda; class Arachnida; order Ixodida; family Ixodidae; genus Rhipicephalus; species Rhipicephalus microplus. Next base: position 3,099,263 of record NW_027464596.1, read on the forward strand.
TGTTGCACTCATGAAAACAGGTACCATAAATATTCGTTACGGGTTCCTTCAAGCTCTAGCTACTGTAACAAAACTATACGTAATACTTCTATATACTATCAATAAATCATCGGTTGGATTACCAATAAAGCATTGGCACCATTTCTTCAGGTAATACTATTGATTGGGGAGTCAATAATTATGTTGTTTCGGTTGAGAATAATGCCAAAACATCCCCAAGAGCCGAGTGCAGCAATACTTAGTTCGTTTACAGAAACTCTTTTGGGAAAATAATTAACTTATTCCGGCAGCGGAAATGCTGGATCATGGCCATCCAAGAAATTTGTGGCCAAAAACAGTCACTTACACCTGAAAACGAACAAACTTAGCTGTTGATGTTTTTAGGTTGGAAAGTGAACGGTGAAACCCGAACCATTGCAGTTTGATATTTTTTCTTTGAAGTCAGAGAATGTAACTTGAATTTGAGGGCTGGCAGTTCTCTCATATATAATTATATAACGGCTAGTTTGTCGCTACAGATGAACAGTTCAACCTTATTGCAATGTGCCAGTGAAGCATTCTGCTGAAAGAACGCGAGCCTGTCAGCGTTTCTGCTTTTCAGCGTGCTCCTATTGCTCCGCCATTTGCGAGGCACTGGAGAAACTCAGTTGATGCTGAATTGAGCTTGCGTGGTTGATATTACCTTATCGATACTGTACTATGAAACTCGATAGTGCTGTTGACAGTTTTTGTCACGTAACTATTGATAAAACGGATATTGTTATCATTAGTAGTGCCTTACTAGTAAACACGCTGGACTCATTTTATTGCTACTGCCTTCTGTGCTGTAGGGTACCAATACGAAGTGAGCACAGACGCATTGCGTGTGGTCGACTTTCTTTGTTATTTTTCGGGTCAGCGTTGAATACTAAGACGTCCACTCATCATTCATTTACGGTACCGTATAGGAAGATGCACTTCAATTCGAGGAATTTGTATATGCAGTTGATCGTTAAATAACAAGACGTCTGCACATCATTCCTTCAAGGTGTTGTATGGAAAGATGTACTCTAGTGCGATGAATTTGTATATGCAGCTTTCATAAGATCTACAGTTTAACAGTGCTCACAGACTTGAAAATTACAGTGCTCGCAGAATTGAAAATTTCATATACCAACAAGGAAAAGACGAATCTAATTAGATGTTCTCTTTGTTTCTGCTTTTGCCCGTACGCTTGAGGTCACCATAAATTCAATTTTTATATACAATGATGAACCCAGTACATCTTTTATGACTGCAAACTTTTCCGATGCGATTTCTTCTCTGCATCTTTGTTTGAGAGTAATTTTGTGCGCATATATGTGTGTGCTGTTTTGTACCTTACCCATACAACGGTGACAAATTTCAAAGCTTGGCGTTGGAAAACAGGGCGATTCTTTTGTATTACTGTTATAACATTTTTCGTGCATTATTTAGGCGCATACATTACAGCCTGCAGCCACAGAAGTGGTTATGCACTCACCCGACAGCACTCTCCCACCACCCAGTAGCATGATTGTCCACGAGGCCTCTTCTCTGTTGGCGCCGAACTCCTGCATAATGGCCACGAAAAGGACGCCGAAGGCCCGCAACGGGGCCAGAGCGAAAAAGGCTGACAAGGCACAAGCGCCCGCCGTGCACCAGCTGTGAATGCTGTCCGGCCCATGCTGCGTGACATGTGGAGAAGAAAGTACAGTTCACACGTGACACCATGTACTGCACTTAAGACGCTGACTGCCACAGATTTCCATGTTTAAGGAATGTCGAGCACATGCTCACACAATAATGAGGCAAGCGTCACCGCGTGTACAGGCCTCACAATTCTCATAATGTCGCAGGTTCCTAAAGTTCGCGGCATAGATATATAGCCAGGAGGTGGATGGATCAGCACCTCAAACTCTGCAGTTTGGACCCAATAAATGTCTTTTCGCTCTCTTTCTAGGATAGGACCACAATAAACAGAAACACAGGTGAGCTGAAAGCATTCATGACTTATAGAAATGGGTGCGAAAGCTGTGCTACAATATAATACGTAACACTGCTAAGATATAATAATATATGTATAATACTGATAAAACGTCAGAGGAACGTGCACTCATCTAACAATAGCATCGTTGTAAGCGGATTTCCTGACTGCTTCTTAATAGTTCTACTGGAATGAAGCGAGTGATAACAAGCGAGTGTTCATTAAAATATAAACGTAATCGGTGTTATTTTGGACTAAAATCACAACACGCAGAAATATTCTTCACCATAGCGTTCTGCATGGACACCAACAAAAAAGACGTGACCACGTGCGTGCAGGCAAACAAACTCTTGCCAGAGTTCAAAGGCAGAAGCGCGGAATTCCGAAACTGGTAGATAAGACACCACCAGGCATGCTCGTCAAGTCTTACTTTTTATATGTATGTATAACGTGGAATCACTCCACTGTTTATGTACGGATGACGCGTGGCTCTTTCCGTAAGAGTCAAACACAGAGGCAAATGCCCTTCACCGCTTCCTAGCGTTGTGGCATAACGTGAATTTTTCGGTGATCTTTTGCTTGAACTTGAACGAACTCGCAAGCCACGGGTTTCTAGAGCCACAAGAATTACACCATTCTGCAAAGAGCACATATTTCCAGCCTTTAGAACGACTTAGTTTGCTAAGTGTATTTTTCTTGAAGTCCTGATGTTAAAGACTGAAAAGTCAGACAAAACGGAATCGCGTCTGTTGGACCTTCATTCTGCTGACTTTTTCTGCCTCAGCATTCTGAGGCTCTAAACGGACATGAGGTGAGACGGGGTGTGTTGACACCACAGCATTTTGTGCAAACGAGTTTTTCTTCGGACTATGAAGTTCAGCAACTGCAGCCGCTGGTGTATTATTGTAAAAAGATCGCTCTTTACTTCGAGTGGTTCTATATCTAGTCGACGTTTGGCTCATTCCGCCACGCTGCCTGCAGATCAGTCGAAAAGCTTTCTTGTAACGTCGTCTATTTGTATTATTACAAAATGATTCAACTCAGCACAAAAGAAAATAAAAAAAAAGCCAGCAGAACAAAAAAGTTTATAATATTTTCACAACGAAATGAATGCGAGGATACTCCGTTGAGTAGATCCTTAATACACTTTCACTCCTTGTGTGTTTTAAAGCGTAAACGAAAATCTTCGCATACAATTTTTTTCACCACTAGAAAGAAGCCCAGCCCGGCCGTGATCTAAGCGGCCTTTTTGAAGTCGTTGACGCAGTGCATTGCTCACTGCATCAGTATTTAGTATTCGCATCGTTACCCAAGCTGTCGTCTGGAGCGCACATGATGCGCCTGCTTTAAAACCTGGAAATTGAGTCTGGTTAGCCGCAAATGCATCGTTCATTTCCAGCATTCCATCGACAGTAAAACACTACGCTGCTGCATTGAATTAAACAAGCACTGTATCAAAATAGAGTGACAGACGGAGTCAGTGAAGGGCAATAGCTATTGAGGAGTTACATGTATACTTGATTGATATGTAGGGTTTAACGTCCCAAAACCACCATTTGATTATGAGAGACGCCGAAGTGGAGGGCTCCGGAAGTTTTGACCACCTGGGGTTCTTTAACGTGCACCCAAATCTGAGTACACGGGCCTACAACATTTCCGCCTCCATCGGAAGTTACATGTATACTTGCAAGGCAAAGTGGTGTAAGACATAAAGCTACCTGAACTATTTCGTGTTTCTGCAGATGTTGCACTGGACGCTTAGCGAGATATCCACCGCAACGAGGGGCGGTGGAAGTGACACTCAACCTGCTGACGAAGGATAACAGTAATCCAAAAGAGACATCTATCCTAAATAGAATAGCGCCCCTTTTCCCAAATTTCGCACACACCAGTGAATGCAGCGCAGCCTCATGTCCTGCTTTTGTTCACGTTTCGCCGCCTCCCTACACGCGCCCTTCTTGTTCACCGGTATGTTTGCAATCAGTAGCATATCTTGCGTTGCCTTCCAATTGCGGAGCACTGAGCTTTTTTGCTCATTGACGGCATCATTCGAGTTACTAGAAGTTACCTCGTATCTGACTTATATGATCGTACGTTGTGCTTGTACGCGCAATAAAGCAAAACAAGTTACTGAAGCAAAAATTTTATCAAAGGGAAGGCAAAGCGGTCGTAAGTATTGTGTTCGGGGTTGCACACGTGAGATGACAGGGAATATGAAACTCAGAACGTAAGTGGGAAGAGAAGAGCGTGATACATAGGAAGCATAGCGCACGCATGGGCACACAGATAGATCTTGCTTTCGTGTGTGAGCGATTTCATTCACTCTAGGGGGCTCAGGGGCTATGGCATCACGTTCCGAATGTACAAGCCCCAGTTTTGTGGCCCAACCGTACCTTTGAGGACTAAATAATGACAGAGAAAAAAATGGGCGCCACATCTCACAGCCTTCTTTTGTCAAAGTGGTTATAAAAGTTGTGGGGTGTATAGTAACTGTGCCTGATAAAACTTCCACCTAAACGTACCCAAAGGGAAGTTTTATTCATAGGTGAGAACGTATCAGTATTGTCCGTATGTTTCAGTGCTGAGACTGAGAAAAAAAGAAAGCACCAGGCCTGCACAAAACATGTAGCGCACTCATAGAGCAGACAATCAGCTTCTTTGAAAAACAAAAAAACGAGGTTAGTTGGGCTCAAATGTTGTTCGTCGTTGCATCAACATGTCTTTCGTTTATCCCATTACTATACCCCCTGCATGGAGTTGGTCAAACTAATCACTAATTTAGCCATATCAACACGTTTTCTTCTAAATGATCAAAAATGCCGCATTATTTACCAGAACGACCGCTGCACTTGATAACTGATTCATATATAACAAATTAAGCTTTTTTGTCATTAATTTTTGGCTGCCGCTGCCGGTGTCTGAACGCAATAATCGAAAAAATAGGATGAAATCAGTAAATACAAGACAGTAAGCACACAAAGGGATTTGAACCCGTGTCCTCTGCGCGCCAGCGCGGCATTCTACCGCTCGACCACACCGGTGCTTGAAGCTTGGTTCAAAACTGGCCTTAGGCAGGCTTGAAGCCGGGAAAAGAATCCCGCATCTTGAGTAATAAAGCGTTTTAAAACATCAGAGGAACAAACAGGCGTCACGCCATGTGAGTTGCGTAAAGAGCGGGTTGTATAATATTCCAGCCCATTACAAAAGCTTGTTCTTGTTCACCTATTTACTCTAGCGCATACCCACTTCAGGCATAATTCTTCCTCGTCATCAGCCATGGCATAAAAATTTTGCACAATCTTGCTATCAAGGGGAGAGTGGATACCACGCTTCTCCGAAGAATGATAGAGAATAGCCAGGCTACTCCACAACAATCATATTTATCTATGACGTAGTGGGTACCCAGCAAGTGTGCTTGTAGCAGTTACTCAAAAGTGTTAAGAAAAGGCCGCTCTTCGTGCTTTTGCTGTGACAGTGGTTGTTGTTGGCTGTTCCTCAGAGTCCTGGCGCTACCCACCACTGATGATCGGATATGAAACGGATGGTACCTCATCTTTGAGATAGAATTGTTCTACCAGGTGGGACGTTTAGATAGGGATGTTTAACAGAGAATAGATTGGTAAACCATGGATTTGAATAAAATAAATATACGTAACATTAAGAAAACTTCAAAAGCTAATATGGTAGGAAATAAAGTGAATTTATGCCTAAGCCCAACATTCTATTCGTTTTGTTTCCTTTAGAGAATCGCACACGGCTTCGCAAACGTGCTTGCCGCTACATCCCTTTTCAGTTGCTCCAGAAGAAAGCACCACCGGAAGGAATAAATTTAAAGCCAACCTGCAGAGAGGATGTAAGGGTTCGTCCGACAGTCGTTTTTCTTGATTTATAAACAACCTGCATGTTAAGATGAAGTGATGCATAGATTCACTCTCTTTTTAGTGGAGGCACAGGGGAGACTACGCCAGACGAGATTTGTGTAGATAAAAACTCAGCGGAGGGGGAGGAAAGAATCGGATTCATAGTCTCGTAATTGATATCTCCCCTCTTATAGAGGGACACCATCGATTTTTTCAGGGGTACTTGAGATGCGAAAACCCAGGTGTTGCCAAGCGAGACTTTTCAAAATTATCCAATGTGACAAACTTTCCAAAGCGTCCCACGACGATAACTGCTAGTGCCGGCAATATAGAAATTATGGGACAAGTATGTGAGGCCACTGCAAGTGCATCTGCATATTCATTGAGGGTTACATCTTTATGCCCTAATATCCACACTAACATAATGACTCGTAAATATCTTGGGGCAAGGGCGTAAAACACGTCTAAAACATTGGACATATTAGGCGCCGTTAATGAAGTACACACGGACAGGCAGTCCGTTAGAATAATAGTATCTCTCATGAATTGAGGCGATTTTCGTAATGCTATGAGAATCGCAAGTAATTCAGCATGATGAATAGTTGTAAAATCAGGGGACAGTGCTGCGCGTTGCGTGCAGGGCTCGCGTTCTTTTAAATTTTTGATACAGCTTTTCGATTTTACATTATTTACCATATTCAGCAAAATTTGCAATGAAGAGAGAGAGAGCGCAATGTGACAGAACACGTTGGAGGATCGGAAATGCCGCTGCACTTGCCATGCAGCGCAGTTGTCATAAGATGACCGCAGATATGTGTATGCCTCCTGCAGTTATTTTTTTTCGGTAAATTTCTCTTCGGTATTCCTACAAAAAGACATCGCTAATTTTTTTGTCAAGAAGCAGGCTGATTTATTTTATCTCCTAGCAAAACTTCCACTCGTTTCATGAGCTGCGATACACGTGATGCAGACCCTACAGAGAGCAAACGATAAAGAAACAAACGGACAAGACCTGTTAGCTCATGTTCTGTGACCCGTAGCAGTTATTTCTAAAGTGTTGGAGCCAGTACAGCCACAACTAAATACCACTGTACGATGTACCGAACGCAGCGCATTGCACCTAACGGTTGCGAAACGGATAGCGAACCATTATAGAAACTGTTTTACTGTACCAAGGCACAGCCTCAAGGAAAGGAAAAGTGTTTATGCTGATCGAAGTGTCCCTCGTACTGCAGTGGTGGCTACATGCTTTAAAACGTCCGCCTCGAATGCGGGAGGTACCGGGTTTGATTCATAGTGCCGACCGGGAACACACAGGTTTTGCCCAATAAAGAGATAAGTACAGTGACCCGGCGCTCAGTTGTTTGTGGGTACTCATCTCGAGAGGCAGCCGTATAAGGCTCTGCGAAGGCCCCTGTGCGTACCTTTACCAACCAAATTCTTAGTGAAATAGTTGAGCATCCGCTGTTCCTGTGGGAGGCAGGGTATCGCTGCCGCAAGGTACCTAACTTGTTAAATAGGTACATGCGCACTACTGACCTGGTGCTTGGCAGAGCGAAGTGCATAGTCGCTTGAGAGGGCACCTACACAGTCGAAAATGGGCGTCATGAGACCGCCCGACCAAAAACTAAGCCCATCTTCTTTTTTTGTTTTTGCTCCTAGCCACAGATTGGATAAATCTGAATGTTTATCGGTTAACATAATTCTTATTCAAAAGTTCTGCTAAAACAAAGACTTTTTGCAAATAAAAGAAGACGCACTGCTCAGCACACACTGCTCAGCAGAGTGAGTGTGCAAAACCTCTACAAAAGTGGTTAGTCGTACGTGAATTCATCATAGGATAGGTGAATATCGCAATTACGTTGACGTTTCCCTTAGCTAGAAATATCACATTTTTCACTATTATTGTAAAACAGTCTCGACTATCTACTTTTTTTGATCACAAATGTTTCACTTAAAAAGGTATGTGACTGGTGTACCTTAATGTTGCGCTTATTGATTTGAGCTTTCCAACAATTTTCATAGCTTTCCACGAAAACCTTATCAACAGGTTCTGGCGATTTAAAGTGTCGTGTTTTATGGGAGCGAAGTTGCATGAGCAAAGTGCGCGAAACATTTACGCTACTGTTTCTTTATAGTTTAATACCGTTACACATTGAGATCTCATACCTAATTTGACACTGATGACGGAAGTGTAATAGAGGCATAAATGCAGCCTAGTTGATGACGTACGTATCTCAATGTCTTTGAATACTCACAAATTTAGTGACACAACATTTCAACCGAGTACGTGAGCCAGACAAATCTACGTTGCATTGATCTCGAAGATTTGAAGTTGCATCGCAGCAACCAAGTTTCTCCAGTGCTCTCGACCGTGGCACCATGCCGTGTGACAAAAGCACGGCAACATGATATCTCGGGACGACCTCCAGCGCATAAAAATATTAGGGCCTCACAAGCTTGACTCGACCTTCATCGACAGAACCCAATCCCGTAGCGTAGAAGCTGTAGGGAATTCCTTGCACAAAAAGTCATATCAGTTTTTCTGCAGGGATCACCCGCAGGTCGTTCGAAGTCGCTAGTCCTTGAAAACGCGCGCTTACGTAAATAAAACGCTTGTTTTGACCTCCAGTGAAGCCTTCGCTGTATTATAGAAAAAAAAACACGCCGGCATACACTGTGTCAGCTTTCTTTTTTGACTGAGCACGCACGCACTGCTCTCCACACAGCGTACTCGTACAGACGTTGCATAATGAATTACGGCCCGGCAAACACAGCTGTCCGTTGGCTATCAGCGTTGGCGTCGCACATGCTGCATGAGCGAGTCGTTGTTATTCAGGATTGAGGAGACAACATCGTGGCGTGTCTTTCCGCCACTCCCCGTGGTAGATTTTCCTTCCCGAAATGTGGTTGTGAGTCCATTTGCGTGGTACATTGACGCCAGCCACACTTCACTTGGACGTGAAAGCGGCAGTGGTGTTTGGTCTTCAATTGGAAGACAACTGTATGGATGTACTAAATTGCTAAAAAGCATATTTCTTTGTGGATGCTAAGAGAGGCGAGAGAGCCATGTATCCGCGCCCGCACGGATATACTGCAAGATGCTTTTTTTTCGTGAAGGCGATCAAGTTTTACTCAGATGTAAAGCATGGCGCCATTTAAGCATTTTCTTCAGCCACGCTGCGAAGTGCTACGCCAGCGAGCAGATTTTTGTTGGTGCTGGGTCTAATAAGGTTATGTGGCGCTGATCCCTTGGTCTTAATCGCATATTGTAAAAACGTCATGTCCAAGCAATCTATCTAAATACTTGTGACAAACACTGAGGTTTGCGGCACTGTCATAATTTCATCACTCGGCATAAGATTAGCCCACGGTACTTGAAGTTTATTGAGGCTAAAACCTTAAGCGTGACACTGAGTAAAAAAAGAGAAAAAAACGTTTCCCCGAGGGTGAACATGGTTAAGTGTGAATGCACGGGGTGATGCTATGAGGGGGAGTGTAGTTAAAACCCGTTTTCATTCGCCAGTGAGTTAACGTAAACTCCCCCAATGTGATCACATTGCGATTCCCAGGAACCATTAGGCTCTCTCAGGAAATCTTGGTGAGTTTACGTGTATATGTGAGAGTAAATTCGCACTATAATGATGTTTATGTTCGCGGCCCGCTTCGCCCGCTTGCGCTCGGCATCACGGGCCCTTCGCCGCGCTGCCTTGTCTTCAACCGGTGCGACATCTTCAACGGCGCGTGCGATCTCGCATTCGATTGCGTTGTACTCGTTGTTCAAGGTATCGCAGTCGAGGTTGATGCCTGCGATAGATCCATACCTATGAAGACTTGTCGATTTCGAGCAAGTTCAAACACTACTGAACATTTGCTTTTCAAGCAACCACTGATTTCAAACAACCACTGAATATTTGCTGATTTTTTGTTTCGCGAGAAAACAGGTCGAAGCCACACGAACTCAAACGAAGCCAGAAGCAGGCCAGAAGTACGAAGATTAGACAAATGTGTGTACTACCCATCATTCCCATGCTCGCTGAAGCGCCGTGCGTTGCAGCTCCCGTAGGCACTAGCGCCAGAGTTCCCTCTAGTGTATATTAGGAAACTCTATATGAGGCACTCCTCCCCACTCCTCGCGCCATTGCTAGGGTAGAGGAGGAGGCGCACCGTGGAAGGCGGATTCAGGGTCACTTATAAAGTGCGTTCGCACTTAAAACGGCAGGTGGATGAAGTTGCGAAGAAATGCACGCCCTCGTCTTTGAGGGAGAGGTGTGTAGAGAAAGTATGATTTAGTTTCGTTGTGACATCACGATGACGTCACAGGGTGCCGAAATCGGTGACTTACGCCACAGCGTTATCGTATAATCGCATGACATCAGATAACCATGGCGTATGCGTAGACAGGGAATTATGATATCACCTGATGATACCGTCACTTGGACAAAGGCTGGACAATCCGCGAGGCAGTACGACACCACGTGGCGTGCTGAGGTCGTAATGAGGGGTGTGAGGGGGTGGGGCAGGGAAGGTTCAGAACATATAACGAAACTTGAATGATTGTGACTCGGACTACGGGTTGTTATATCTTGCAGACTCGTTATTTTTCAAGAGGCAGCTGCAAACAAAGTTCACAGTGGGCTTTAACCTTCAGAGGTTACAGGGTGTGCAGCATGCTACCGAACTTCATTAACTTTCACCACGTCTTTCGAGGAGAAGTGGTTTCGTCTTGGTAGACTACGCATCAGAAGTGAATAGCATTTTGTGTTTCATTGATACACGTGAGCGTTCACAATTACACTAAAAAGAATCGTCTCACGTTACTGCTACAAATAGCGAAAGACCCCAACCCCAGTTATATGGCCTCTATAAAACAACATCCTTCCTCTGGAATGTGGATTTCTCTACTGAAGCTTTGCTAAGAAATAAAATTTACGTCATTCCAAGTTCTGACGACTCCAAATCATTAGGTAACAGGTTCTGAAAGAATATCGTGACGTTATCTGAGTATTTTCGCAGAGAATCTGTTAGGTTTTTGATTATGTGGCATGGCAGGGCGTGGAACCTATCGTCACCATTACGGGCACGCGATCCTTTCACTCTCTTTTCTGTGATCTACTACTTTACTCGAATACGCACTCCAAACTAAGATAGAAAAAAAACTGAAAATTAGAGCCGCGCATAGTAAAGTAAATTAAAGGGTTAAAAAAAATAAAGGTGGATTAGCGGGGAAAAAAGGAGGGGGTGATAGGGTAAAGCTCAGAATAATCCCGTATCGTGGAATAATGCAAGCGATGTGAGAGAGTAGTGAGGTGCGGGAAAAGTGATGGGTAATGCCACCAGCTCTACTGCTACCTGTCTCCGCTCCACTAATGCATGTTTGCGCCCATATATTTTTTTTTTGCTAAATCTTCTTTGACTGTTTCATTTTTGTTTGTTGTAAGAGATGACCTTTTGATTCGAAGTGCTCAACCTGATTCTTGGTTATAAGATCAAGTGCCATGCCTATCCACTTTATTGATTTTTTTACGCTGAAACATGTCGAATAATGTTTCTCTTGTTTTCCTCTAAATTTATACATATTTTTTAAACTTCCGCCTTCTTTTCAATCTTTACTGAACAGCCTTATGCGCTCTGCAGCGTCCCCATTATACTCATCAACCTGTTGTGTGTCCCATGCCGGACGAAGTTCACTGCGAAATTCAGTCTTCGTGGGATGGCACGTGTACCTTCCTCCCTGTTAGACCAGTGCTGTTATCATAAAAAGACTCTTGGATGTGTTCTACATTAGTAATATGAGCGAAAAGTAAGGTGCGAGTACTATTCTAGTCTTTGTGCGCAGTTTTGTGCCTGAATCAGTATTATGTACGTTCGCAATTATTTCAAAGTGTGCTCGAAGCTACATTTCCACGTAATGCCACACATTGCAGCGCACACATGTATTACTTAAAATTAGGGCGCAAAGAGAGGCCAGCTCGCTACGTGCGACCAAACGTGATATTCAGCCCATTCGAAGTATAAAAAAGGCAATGAGAAAGAAAAAGAAAGAGACAGCATGAGAGGGAGAACACCACGGTTTAACTATTTTACTATCGGACAAAATGCTTTCATCGTCAAACAGGAGTCCGCCAATTCGACTCGTGGCGCGTGCTCATAGGTAACGATACTATTATTATTTTATTTGCATTTTGAAATAGCATTGCATACTTGCGATACTTCCACATACGCTTGTCATGGAGGCGTATTACGCATATACAGCTGTTCTTTGATTGTTTCAGAGAATAAGGCAGTGCTAGCACATTTATCATAACTTCTTTGGAATGCTGTAGGCCTTCATAATTGATAAAAGATGTCCTGCTCACGCGTGAGCTTGTTAAACAAGGGCACCAGCCTGCTCACTCTTCTTTATTGCGTGATGTAAGAAGGCGCTGACACACAAATGAGGCTACTCCTTATTTCTTAGATGTGCCTAGCATAGAGCACTTAAAAACAGGAAGCAGACAAATGGGTGCGCAGCCTTCAAGAATAAACCATCTAATGTTTTTCTTGAAGCCTGTGCACCCAATTGTCTTGTTTCTTTTTCTATTTTGTCTCTTTCGTCCTCAAAACCACTTTAGGTGCATTAAGCTGTTTACTATTAGGTTAAACTAGTACACGACAGTAAACAACACTCTAAAAAAAAGAACGAGAGTTTTTGACTATCTTTTGTGAGCTCTAACTTGCCACTTGTATTGTCTACCGTCCTTCACTGCTTTTCTGTTTTGCGTCGCAATAAAAAAGTACCATCAGAAGTGTCCAACTTTGAAGCAGTTTCTATGAAAAGTGTGTAAAGTTTTTGTGTGAAAAAGGAAGAAGTTTTCGATATGCGCTCATTCTCTTTCCATAGGTGGGATGAATTCCCACAAAACTGACCAGTAGACTGGAGGTGATGACAGTTGTACTGACGCTGAAAGTCGAAAACTTAAATCACGTGCGGTTATTTCAGGCTACATCAAGTTTTGTTTGTTACTATAACAAATATCTTAGTGGTCATTTAGGGCACGCGCACACTTTATTGTTGTTCATGAGCGGACGCGCACGTTGTGATCGCGTTTCTCCGTCGATTGCAGGCAGACATGCAGACAAGCGACCACACCGCTGGCAACGCCACCGGGCCTCTGTTTGAACACGTGAGAAAAAAGCAAAAATTAGTTTCTGGCGCAACAAAAAGCTGTCTCAAGTGCGTAAAGTCTAACTACACGTTATGCTTTTTTTATGCCAAACAGGAGTACCAGCGAGGAATCTCCTACTAGTACATCGACCACATCGCTGTTGGGTGACACTGGCGGTCCTTTCTTGTCGAGTTTCAACATCCAGTTAAAGTTATCATTGCTCTTTTATCGACAAAGGCAAGCTCGTTTCCACTCATATGTTAAACGATCTTTTCATTTGTGCCGAAATCAGAAAAAGATATTCCGAGTGGTGAACCCTGATTGTAGGAACAGTGCAATCTAGAAGTAGTTACTTCGTAACTACGAGAGCAAAAAAAAAAAAAACAAAGACAGAAAGGAGTGCTTACTTTCAACAAAAATTTAATATCAAAATGGTATACATATATAGGCGAAAAAAGGAGAAAATTGGGCATGCGTAGAACCCTTCTTGAAGATTGTCAGGTTGGCATCGGTGAGTCGTGGTACTATAGAGTGAGTCATCGGCACCACGTAAATCTTGAAGCTTTACCGTCGCACCAGAAAAGCGGTAAGCGAGCAGAAATGATGCGCAAAGAAGCACGCCTTGGTCTTTTTGAGACATGTGAAAGAAGTATACAGCATGCCCTGGCCTGCGCAAAGTCATACGAAGGGCGAACAAGCTGCTGCCTTGATTTCTCATTCAGAGAGCACGTACAATATTTAATGTTGACCATCCTTCTACTCTTTGTAGGAAAATCATGGCTGACCAGATATTCCGCGAAGCTGAGTTTCCAAATAGAAGGTGGAAGAAATCAGCCCGCGAACACTAGGAGGCTTCCCTTGTACCAAGAAAAGGAACTAATTGCGCTAGCAAATTATTCATCTCTCTCTAGGAGAGCAAGATAAAATTTCTTGATGCCACATGTGCCGAGCTTGGCAAGGGCTCATGCGTGGATATCCACTTGGTTCACCTCCACATTACTATGCACTGTATTTCATTTAAACCAAATGCAACAAACTAGTTGCTGAAAGAGCTTACAATGCCATGTCATACCCCTCCCCCTTTTTTTTAGCTCTAAAATGAAGGTGTCGATAGCCATGGTGTCTCAATAAACATAGTCATATGCGTGGCAAGTCAAGACTGATCCAAATAGTAACACACATACTTTTTCTTGGGTCATGTTACGGCGATAGTTTGTTTTAAAAGCACCAAATCTTTCTGAATTCATGTTTAGACAATCAACAAGGCTTTGGCAATAGCTGTACGAACTGTACGGTACGTGTTGCGCCACCAGTGCATGCGTGATATTCATTCGAGAAATGTATACAGCGGCAATACGTAGAAAGGGACGTTTTCGTTAGCTTACACATGGTGTTTGCTGGTATCTCTGGTTGCTTTTGTGTCAATCATCTAGAGGCGGGCCAGTTGCCGGCAGCGACGCATTCTTTTTATACTGCTTGGACAATTAACTTCCATAAATACAGATTAACGTTCATTTTAAACATTTCGAATTTTTGAATTCTTTTCAAAATGAATTCCGGAACCTAAACTTAAGTACCCTGGTGTTAACGATTTTATCAATACCGACTGGTTTCCCACCAGAAACTTCCCTTTGAAACAACTTGTGAAGGTTTTGTGAGCAGTAAAGTTTCTTGGCCTGCGAGCTAATTTATTGTCGTACATAAAAAGAACAAATGCACTTCGAGTGGCGCATTTAAAAAATATAAAAATAAAAGAACACAATGTAAATTTTTGACGGGAATTGTTATCTCACTCTCACGTTGACAAATTTCATACATAGTAATTAGGTGGCGGGAGCCAAAGGCCGATATGGCACTCATATTACGTTTAATCAGCTGCCATCAACACGACGTGCCCATTGTGGGTGATTGCAGACACTGTGATCGAGGGCGGACAAAATTCTGGTCACGGCCGATACCAAGGCCCAGCCCCACGAGCGTGTCAAGGCGAATGTCACTGCATTTGAAAGGCCGTGCTCGTATCTGCATAGACATGCATCCATAGGCAGACCTTCTGACGCAAAGCTCGGCTCTCTGCGAGGCGAGGTGTCTATAACGACATTAAGGTCACCGCAAGTTAAGCGCCTTGCGGTGCTTTGACCCTAAATCAGAGTGGGTCGGAGAGTATGCAAAAAAAGCTCAATTTGAATCACATGTCCACTTTGTATGTTCCTTCGTGACGCCAGGGCCCACTAAATAACCCCAGGTCTGAGCTAAACACTGTGCCCCCGCGTTGTGCTCTCCTATAGTTAAGGAAACACGAAGGAAACATGATAGTCGAACTATGATAATCTTCCTTTAAAGTTTCTTTATGACTAGCCTAAGAAAATGAATTCACTACTTCGGATTCAAGTAATCTACATTCACGTTAAAAAACCCAAGTGGTCGATCTTTACGGAGCCAGCCACTACGGTGTCTCTCATAACCACATAGTACGTTTCGGCGCGCAAAACCCCAGATGTTATTACTCTTATTATGCAGAAAAAAACGTCCGCTGCGTCTTAGAGCTCGCAAGGGATATCTAGTGGCACTAGGACTAAGGTTTTTTGCCTTCATCGCTTTTCTGGGGGCCATGCCTGCAATATATATAGTCGATAGGCAGGACCGCAAGTGACTAAGAAATTGAACGACACAGGTGGTTAAAGCACACGCGAACTGTGTACTGCGCACGACGAGAATTGCGCCTCACAGTTACAGGCATACGTACCAGGAAACCAACTATGAGACGTAGTATGAAGCTGTCGAATAGCGCTCGAGTTCTTTCGAAACCTGACATACGGGTTTCCGTTTAACGCAATATGTCCAAAAGTGGCGTCATCTAAGCAGAACACAGAACCTTGCATAGAATTCCAGGTGGTACAAATCTAAAAATATTCAGGTGCACATGAGGAGAGCATCTTTCTTGGTTGGAAATAGAACGAACGCTAACTGGTGCAGTGCGTCACAGCAGACTATCGGAGACTTGTTATTCACAGCAGTAAGAACACATCAGTTAGCATTTTGATCGCACGTATACACGAAAAACAATGGCGCATCCGATAAACTCATTATACTTGATATAATTCATTTAAATGACATGCAAACAAGGAGAAAATTTATGAAGGCTTGAAATACCATACACAGGCAGAAAGATGCGACGATTGCAACAAGAACACCACGGAAGAGACTCATTGATACCTACTCCCGAAAACTGCCAGGGTGAAGACAGTATACATATATATATATATATATATATATATATATATATATATATATATATATATATATATATATATATATATATAAGGGAAAGAAGTGTATACCAGAGGGCTCGTTTTTCCGTGTTTTAACACAATATTAATGAGATCTAACAGACAGTAATGCCAAGGAATGTACAGGGGAAGTTATTAGAACCAATGGATTGTAAATAAGAAGAAAGAAAAGTGAAAACTGGTTACTTTTTCATCCACTTTTCTTTCTTCGTATTTACATTCCATTGGTTCTAATAACTTCCCCTGTACATTCCTTGGCGTTACTGTCTGTTAGATCTCATTAATATTGTGTTAAAACACGGAAAAATGAGCCCTTAGGTATACACTTCTTTCCCTTATTTCATTGAACGAGGGTCTCGTACTGGCAGACTTGGTGTGTTTAGGTTGTATAGGAGGGACAATTATTCAGCTGCCCGCTCATAATAAGATCACGTGCTACGTGACGCCAAAACATGCGCATAAGAGTGTTTTCACACTCGTCGTTTGGCTTATAAATGGCGCTGACTGTCACTCCTACTTCTAAATTCACATATAGACCCCAAAAAAGTGGAGGGGGGGAAGGCCGCTGTGGTAGCTCAGTGGTTAGAGCATCGAACGCGTTATTCGAAGGTCGTAGGTTCGTTTCCTGCTCACGGCTGGTTATTTTTCATCCACTTTTCTTTCTTCTTATTTACATTCCATTGGTACTAATAACTTCCCCTGTACATTCCTTGGCATTACTGTCTGTTAGAGATCATATATATATATATATATATATATATATATATATATATATATATATATATATATATATATATATATATATATATATATATATATATATATATATATAATATAGAGAAGATTTATTGAGCAGAAAGGTTGATGCTTGGAAGACTTGGAAGGCGATGCACCAGCCGCAATTCCCAAGCTCGAGCTGCTGCTGCACGCTCGATGCTGCTGCCTCTGCGCCGGAGTACTTCCTCTTCCTTACAATGGCCCCACGGAGAAAACAAGGAGCCATCCTGGCGACTTAGTCCTGTGCAGGCGGCGTTGAACCGTGATACTGCTTGAGCCTCTGGACATGTACAACCTCGCGGTTGCGACGTCGCAAGTCTGATGGTGGCGTAATAGGCTCAATGAGGTAGTTTACTGGCGAAGTTTGTTCGAGAATACGATATGGCCCATCGTACTTTGGCGGAAGTTTGGAAGAGAGCCCAGGTGTGCGATGCGGCACTGACAGCCACACAAGAGGACCCGGAAGAAAAACGGGAGTTGAGGTCTGGGCATCATGAATTGCTTTTTGCCTGTTTTGGTCATCGCAGGTAAAGCGATGAGCTAACTGGCGACATTCGTGTCTGGCGGCGTCCAAGATTGGTAGGCACTTGGACGCGTCTGGTCGATAGGGCAGAATGGTGTCAATGGTGTGGGAGGGGTTACGGCCGTAGAGGAGGTAAAAAAGGGAAGAAGCCTGTTGTCGCTTGCGTTGCCGTATTATAGGCGTATGTAATGAATGGGAGGACTAAGTCTCAGTTAGAGTGGTCAGGCGTCACATACATAGATAGCATGTCATCGAGAGTACGATTAAAGCGCTCGGTAGCCCCATTGGTTTGAGGGTGTTAAGCGGTACATGTGCGATGTACAATAGCACACTCAGCGAGCAATTTTTCAATGACCTCGGACAAGAAGGCGCGGCCGCGGTCACTGAGGAGTTCTTGAGGGCCTCCATGACGCAACACAAAATGACGCAGTAGGAAAGTGGCAACCTCCTGTGCTGTAGCCGTTTGAAGAGCAGCGGTCTCAACATAGCGCGTTAGGTGGTCGATAGCAACTATTATCCACCTGTTGTCAGTCGGAGTCAATGGAAGTGGCCCATAAATATCTATTCCAACCCTTTCGAAGGGTCGGGAAGGGCATGGTAAAGGCTGCAGTTCACCGGCGGAGGCGTGTGGTGGAGATTTTCGGCGCTGACATTCGGCACAAGAGCGGACGAAGTTGCGGACGAAGGTAGACATACCATGCCATTAGTAGCGATGTCGAAGCCTTTCGTAGGTCTTGAAGACTCCTGCGTGGCCACATTGTGGGTCAGCGTGGAAAGAGGAACAAATCTGCGACCTCAGGGTTTGTGGAACGATGAGCAGCCACTTGCGTCCCTCTGGTGTGTAGTTGCGTCGATAGAGATGCGTGTCACGTATCGATAAGTGTGGAACTTGGCGCCGGAGCGTTCGCGTCTTTGGGAGTTCAGAAGTGTCGGAGAGATGTTTGAGGAGAGACGCAGTCCACGGGTCATTGCGTTGTTCGATAGCAATTTTGTCAAAGTCAAGCGATGACAATGTGGAATCGCAAGCGGAGTCAGCTGTGGCATTCTGGGACAGGGGAAACGGGAAAGGGCGTCGGCGTCAGCATGCTTCCGTCCTGAGCGATAAACCACGCGTATGTCATAATCTTGAATTTTCAACGCCCAGCGAGCGAGGCGGCCAGATGGGTCTTTTAACGTCGAAAGCCAGCACAACGCGTGGTGGTCGGTCACGACGTCAAAAGAACGAAGAAATATGGGCGAAACTTTGCAAGGGCCCACACAATGGCCAAGCACTCCTTTTCTGTGACGCTGTAGTTGCTCTCAGCCTTGGTAAGTGTGCGACTAGCGATTGCCACGACGTATTCCTGATGCTCCGGTTTACGCTGTGCGAGCACAGCACCCAGGCCTACAGCACTGGCGTCGGTGTGGATTTCAGTTGGAGCTTCGGGATCGAAATGGCGTAGAATGGGTGGCGTCGTGAGAAGCCGTCGCAAAATGGTGAAAGCCTCGTCGCAGGTAGGGGACCACGATAAGATGTCTTTACAGTTGCTGAGAAGTTGCGTGAGAGGTGATATAATAGACGCGAAGTTTCGGAGGAATTGCCGGAAATACGAACACAAGCCGATGAAACTTCGAAGTTCTTTGATGGTGGCGGGTTTAGGAGCTTCGAGCCGTAACAGCTCGCTGCTCGCAATTTCTCGGGATCCGGGAGGATGCCTTCCTTGGAAACAACGTGGCCCAAAATAAATGTTCAGTTGATGCATGGCAAATCGACAAGAGTACTTCCTCTTCCTTACAATATATATATATATATATATATATATATATATATATCCCACAAGTGGATGGATACGGCGTAGCTCAAACTCGGAGACAGTGCATTGCTGCGAGAGCGAAACGTGACATCCGCTTGGGGTGATAAGTTGGCGCAGGACTACAGCAAAAATTCACTTTCTAGCCGAAGCTTCATACGCTGTTAGCCGGGCACCCATAGTCGCCAAGGTTACCCACGGCGTTTTGAGCACATGACCTGAAGAGCTCACATTGCTCTGTTGAGAATGCTCGGGGTATCTCAAAGCGTTCTACGAGAGAGGAGACTGATCGAAAGGCCCACTGTGCTCAATCGAGCCAGCAGCCGCGGACTTTGGATAATATCCGCGGCAATTTGTGTACGGGGTATCATTCCTAGGGACAAGAATAAGTAATTTCTAGTTCACTTTGAGAATTCATTTGAATTCCATGTCCCTTAATGCATTCTAATGATTGGTCCGCGTAGTTTCAGGATCTTCTACTGCCGATCGGCACCATTTTCTGACCCGCTTAAGAAGCTCTGCAGGACCCCTTTAAGCCAGGCTGACATATAACAATCGGGTGTGAATGCACCTTGCTGAATATCATGCCGTGGTTCTAACACTATAATCACATTTATGTTCATCATCAGTAGCATTATCAACAATCATAAAAGGTACCAACAGTGCGAAATAGACGTAACGATAAGAAACAGACAAAAACAGCGCTGCCTATCAACTCTGACTGTTCGTCGTGCTTATTGCCGGCCACTCTGAATGATTTCCAATTGATTCAATTGTACTAGAGCTAGGCGCATTTCATGTCTGTAAACTTCTTAGTATAAATCCACTGGTCTCTAGCTCACTCTCGGTTCGCGCTTTCAACCATTTTTTTTTATTTCGCCATCGTCACTTTTCAGTAACACGATGTTTCTATAAAGGCACAGTTACTCAGATAAACACTTTATATTTATTCTTATACTCGTAGAGTCTGTATATCGGACATTTGATTACTTCAAAGTATGAAGCTAAAAATACTGGAGAGATGACATTTCCTTGTAAGGCAGATTTCGCAATCGAAATCTTCTTTTTCTCGCGGAGAGGTGGGCTAGGTGTTCACCTTTGGCTGTGGTATCCCCCTACGTATTGCGTGCTCGTAGACCAGGCGGTGTGTCTCAAACTGCCAGGGTTTCTACTAATTCGAACGGCTCATCGTAGGTAACGAAGACCATGTGCAGTCGTGAACAGGCTGTATACTCACCAGGCACAAACGCTCTTACGAAGGGCCTGCACTACTTTGACTGATGCCTGCCGCCAACGCTGGGCACTGTTTCCAAGATATCGCCTCGGTATGCTTGCATAGTATGCCGGCATTCATGAGTAACATCTCGGCAATAGAACCCATATACACGCGGCGCTAGCGTCAATGAAACTGCTCCAGGACAGGTGCGCGTTAAATTTGCTGACGACTCTACAGGGCTTTGTAGTATTATGTATGGCTTTCAATTGTTCGACCGCGAACATTTCTGTAACCCGTAGCAAACTATCCTTTTCTCAAGCTAGCTTGCTTTCCTAAGGTTGAATGAAGTCAAGTAGACGCCACGCCTATGTCATTGTACATTACGGTTTCGAATATTATGTATGCTATACTGAGAATAAGCTGAGAAGTAACTCGTTCATCAAGCTTTTGATGTCTTCGTTTGAGTGCATTAGTAAATTTGCATTTTTTCCAACCCACTGGTAAACTTGTGCAGAATACCGCGCACTTTTTAATCAACAACTCCTGCAAATTTGATAAGACAGGCACTTCTCTTTTCACCGGGAACTTCCTCCTAAACGTGTATTGCGGGGCTTTTTTGAGTTCAGTGCTGTTTACACATACAATGAGTACACGTGCTCAAGTTTGCTTCGAGGAAGTATGTCATTTATCTTTGAAAAGGAAGTTCGAATTTTAATCAATATGCGTCGAAGAATTGTTATAAAATAAGCACTGGGCATGCGCTAGACAGCGTCAATGCTGTGTCTAAATTATCAGCCTACCCAGCTACTGACAAGAAGGCAGTACGGCAGAACTAGATAGTAAAGAAAAGTGAGGAATTCTGTTGAAGTTTCGGGTAACACGTGAGCATGGAAAACAAACTTGAGCATGTGCCTTAACAGCGGAAGCCCCGGATGCCATTTTTTTTGGCTGCAGGGATATGATCAGTATTTAGCGAATTAACAGTAGACATAGAATGGCAGATTCGGAAGTCCTGAAGTAAAAACTGCTGGGGCCACCACCTCACAAGAAACAAATGGAGATGACGAAAATATCGGTAAGCAGTTCGCCATATGTACATAACTAATTTTGATAGTGTTTGTAATGAAAGAGAAGAATAATCATAATTATGAGAATCACAAGTGATAAAATTAGAG
The DNA here is from genome assembly GCF_043290135.1 of Rhipicephalus microplus. Taxonomy (NCBI): domain Eukaryota; kingdom Metazoa; phylum Arthropoda; class Arachnida; order Ixodida; family Ixodidae; genus Rhipicephalus; species Rhipicephalus microplus. The sequence continues at coordinate 3,121,026 of NW_027464596.1, forward strand.
ATTTCCGAGTCAAATAAAAAAATATTGCAAATTCGCATCAGTACAAACAAAAATAAACAACACGAGCAACCAGCAGCTTGAAAAAGCATCAAATCTAACCAAAATACGAACACTCAAAAATAGGCAACAACCAAATTTTAAACATTTAACAATATACTGATAAAAGGCACATACAATATAACACAGGTTGGGAAATTTTGCGTGGAATACGCTGTATAATAAAAGAACGACTCACTGAAGGCACGACATGAAGTAGCATGAACGGTTGCGCGGAAACCAACAACTGTCCATTCTTACTGAGTTGCCACTGAGGCGCCTGAGTCTCAATGCGCCCAAATAAGAAGTGGGGGAACAAAAAAGGTGCAAATGTGAACAGAAAAAAAAACAAATTGTCAGAACAAAGTCTTAAAAGTGCATATCAAGAACGATTCGTATAAAAAATGTTGCCAAGAGTTCCTCAGAACACACGTTTCCACAAGAGCTGTGACTTGCCATACAAAATAGCGATTTCAACATTCCTTAGAGATAAATTTGGCGTACTTATGTAGGCGCTGAAACGATAAGAAGGTGTTAACTTGCTGTAGACGTCCACTGTTTCTCTTTCAATTTTCTGCTTTACCGTTCATAACAGTATACGTTAATCTGCTCAAAACAGAGTCCAGCCTCCACGCTCGAACAATGCGCAGCTAATTTTTCCGGTTTGCTAATCTACCCGTACACGTAACGGTGCTCTCGGCCCAGTGTTGATGCATGTCTGTTAATCCGACGTAAATGTTGCTGCAGATGAGAAGAATGTGGCAAAGTGTGAAGGGATCATTCTTTAAACGTTGTTTTGCCACACTTGTCTGCCTCTTGCAGGATCCAGAATGCCGCATCAAGTATACGGCCCGAACAGAATTGCTCGACGTATTCCTCAGACCCAAGACCATGGTCAAATTATATGGGTCGTGAAACTTGGAACTAAAAGTGTGGAAAACCGATTGCCACAGGCTTTAACTGTGCGCGTGCCGACGATTGAAGCGTGACTAAGTGAGGAAGGGCCAAATAACCAAAACTAAATACTCAATATATCTTTTTTTTCAAACAGTCATAATTTTATATATGTCAAAGATCACTAATATTTTGCTTGACACTTCAACTAACATTTGGATAAATAATTGATTATGTGTATTTTCGGTCGAGTGCCATGACCGGGGCGGGGGGGGGGCGTGTTAAGGAAGTCAGCTATGAGAGCCCGTATTTAGTTCGGCGCAATGCCAGGTCAATGAGGCATCGCTCACTTTTAGGGGCGAAACTCCATATAGCGGCACCTGTTCGTCCCTCGTAGTCGTATTAGTAGTCGTAGTGTGTAACCAGTCTTACATTTTGACCTCCAATGTGGTGCCGGTGAGAGATTTCTGTGCGTTGTTGAACAATAAAAAATTCGCAGCGTGCGCGTTAACTAAAAGCCGAATTCTCCTGTCTCTCATTCCTCCTTAGCAGCCATTGGCATGTACATTGAGCACGATCTGACAAGAAAGGGTTGCTACGTTATACTCACTGGGCAAAACCTCATTGGTTTAAGAAAGGTTTAGCGAGCGTTGGGCCGCAGTGCCATAAATACAGTGAACTAGTATATAGTATGAACTCGAGGTGGTTAAAGGTGGGAAGTAGACCCGAGGCGCAATCCTTAAGAAAGTGTGCGTGTGCCTACTCTCATTCAGTCCTTGGAATGTCCGCTGAATGGCGGTGCATATGCGGAATATATTATGAAAAGATGCGAGATGGTGGTACTTGAAGTTTTGAATAGATGGACGAACGGACACACAGACAGATGCATGGACGGACACACGGATGGCTGCACCGACGAATGGACGCAGAGACGGACGCAGGGTCGGACGCACAGATGGACGTGCGGACGCACGAACAGATGCATGCACAGACGGGCGGATGGACGCATGGGCGGTTACACAGACGGACGCATGGATGGATGGAACAAGAACGTATGAATGGACGGATGCTTCGCCCCACTCTCCATCATTCACCCCGTGGACATTCTGCCATTTTTTTCATAGTGGTTTCGTGCGTGTCTTCTGTAGCCTATTTATTTGCTTAGGTGCTTTTTACTAGCGTGATATTTCGCAGTTGAACTAGCTCACAGAGTGCCTAGAAGGCCGCTGCTGTAATTACCGAGTGTTCACTTGCGCACGGCCGGCGTGCCTTCGCCTTTGCTGACGGTGAATGTGACACACTAAGGAACGAGACGGCCGCTACAATTTATGGCTGCCAAAGCGATATTCTCAAGCCTGCCAAAACGATATTCTCAAGTGATTTTCCACGATTAGGCAACGTGAGTATTCAAACTATTATGCTGTGCAAGTGAACAGTTGTGTCACAACTCCATCTGCGAAGCTTTCCGTGCATGTTGCAAATAGACCATTTGCCATATGAAACAACTTCGCTTCTTCAATCTTTTTTTGTCTTTTTTCTCGTGTTCGAAATTAGAGAGCCATAAGGCGCAATAAGATTGCGTATTTATAAGGGCACGTGAAAGGTAAGCAATTAAAGTTAAATTTCAATTTCGCTCTTGTATGGCAAAGCACGACATCGTTACCGCAGCCGGTTGTGACACCATTTTAATTTTTTTAGTGGTGCTTTCTATACGCAGATGATGATGGTGGCGACGAGTCGCCAACTATACTGTATACGTGGGCATCCTTGGAAATTTTGCTACTAGTTTACATACACCTTGGCTAACACTGCTAAAGCGCTTCTATATAGAGACACGTACAACACACGAAGTGAATTGTTGTCGTCTTCGTATCTGACTTGCCAAAGATCTAACAAACATGGTTGCCGTAGTATAGCTAACTTCGTGCCACTCTAACAGGCCAACCGTATGCCAAATTGGTGCTTCACCAGCTGTTGAAAAATGTTTAGGTAATACCTATGCTACCTAAACAATTATTTTAAGGGCAATCGCTAATCAATAAAATCGACCATTCTGTTAACGTGTATACCTGTAAGATCATGTGCTTAAAGCGACCACTCCGGCATTATCAGCAGTAGTAAGGAAGCTGGCTTGAAAGCGATGGTTTTAGGAGCATCTTGTAGGCTTGAAAGGGGCTGTTGGAAGCAGACAAACGATTAACAATGCATTTTGATACGTTTGGAAAGCAATATGCTTTTTTGTTACAAAATGAGTTATCAAATTATCAAGCCAGGGTTCTTCTGTACGCTTGCACTGGCTGGAACCTCAGGAGTCCTACAAAGGTCCTTTTTGAAAAGTTTGTCTACCAGCGTGGGCGATGAAATTAAAAGCATTTGTGTTAGTTTTGTCCAGTTACATGCATTCTGTAAATTCTTAATTATTAACGTATGCAAAAACCATCGCTACTTACACTATTGCACTAACAGGAAAAGAGACAGGAGAAAGAAAATCAGATTTCGTGGAGAAATTAATGCTAGGAATATCGCTCTATTGAAGACTTTTAGTATGTCAACTTTGTTTTTTTTTTTGCGAGGCAACCAAGCTTCATGCTCGGTTTAAGACTTTTCTTCTTACGTACGTTGGTCAATTTATTCACCTTAAATCAGTTTAATTTCAAGACTTCCATTCAATTTTCTTACCTATTGGCGTAATTTTTAGCATGTGTTAGCTGGGTAGTCGTTTGCGCACCGCAAATCGATAAGTCCAGGCAGCTAATCGAAAACATTGCAAGCGTTGTTAGTGCGCGTGTAACCTCCTCCTTTGTCTTTTTCATCTTGCTCGAATAAAAGAGAGTCTATGGAATGCACTTTATTGTTCTGATTTCCGAATTTAAAAAGAATGTTCTACATGCGGCCGTTTTTATGGTGTATGTATACGTGGTATCTGTCTGACAATGCTTCTCAAGTAATCCCTTGTTTCCGCTTCTTAACGCTTGGTTTTACATTGCAGTGGAAATATTCTCTGAAGTCGCACAAGCTAACCGAAATTTCCGTTGTCCTATGTTGTCAATTGAAAATCTAGGATTTTATTTTATTGTGACTTGAAAACTTGCCTGAGCTTCTGTTATACTATGTTATACTTCTGTTATACTAGCATTCCACACTTAGAAGTTCATGCCTGTTTCCTAGAAATTCTAAAAATAAGGCTCATGGACTTTTTCAGTCAACCACGAGGCCACGCCCGTTCGAGAAAACTCAAGTATCAACAAAACATTTCACATGTGGTACTCAAGGGTGCTTGTAGAGTTTTCAGGCAGTGTTTTGAGCTTAGTGAAATCTCACACAAACAGCATTTTTTTCACTTGTTCCAACATAGATGATCCACGATTGCGTACATTTCCAAAGACTACACGCGCTCTGAAGCCTTATAATGCTAGATCAAGCTCCTCTTCTGCTCAAAATATTCTTGCGACATGCAAAGTCAACGACTCAAATTATGCCTTTTGTACTCTCTTAGATGTAGAGAAGCATGTAGACACGGTGATTTTGTAGAATACATGAAAAGTAATCTTATTCGACCAATCAGTTTGAAACACTCTGATTCGAGCTTCCCTCGTGAATGAAAGGAGACTTTGAGGCTGTAATCATAATGAGTTCATACATGGCCTCCGAGATTGCGCGTCGACGCCTTAGCGTGTGTTTCGACAGCGTGGTATATCTGCATAAATACCAAAACATATTCTTCTAGATTGCGGGCCGGCGGATTCCCGCCAGCACACAATCTCAGAGGTCATGATTTTATATTTTCATATCAGATAAACCACGCTAGCAAAATACGCGGTTAAGGTTACTGAAATCTTGTTCAAAAATACGAGTGTCACTCACGCTCGAATTCGCTCCACCGGCCGTGGCCCCTTGAGACGACTTCAGCGTGGCTTCCTTTGACTTACAATATAAGAAGGCACAGGTAAATGCACGCAGGTTATACAAGACCCACGGTGTCTCCGTTGGGCTCATCAGTGGAAACACCACTCTTGAAGAGAGCTCATGCGCGGAATCAGTCGTCGCTGCTGTGCAGCGGCTAGTGACTGCAGCTGCAGCTGCCGTGCTTGACGACGCACGGGGCTCCCGGCAGATGCTCCCAACTGGGCCACATCTAGGGCTTCCGCCTCGCGAGTCGCGCGGGACGCGCAGGAGCGCCCTGCTTCGTATCGAGCGCCACTCGGTATATAGCTCGCGCATCCCGAGCCTTTTGTTTGTATTTAGAGCGCGCGCCCAAGCGAGGCATCTCTCTGCGGCGGTTTCTTAATTCAAGTGCGCCCGAAAGCACAGCGCAAAGTTTCCCTGTTGCCTCGTATAAGCAAGCTCCCGCTGTGCGAGTGACGGGTATCGCACGGCGTACGCTTCGCGCTGCTCGTCGCCTCCCGATGTAAGAAAGTCTCGACCTGACATAGTTGTTAAATTATGGATCTTTGCGCGCCAAAGCCGCAACATGATTGTCCGGCACGCTTTAGTGGTGGACCGTGGGTGAATATTAACCCGTGATTCTTTGATGTGATTCTGAATGGGAGTCCACTGTTCTTGCATTTTGCGCTTGTTGAAATACGGCTGCCGCGGTCAGCAAGCCAACCACTTAGCTGCGTAAATACCACGGCGGGTGACGTGGCACGCTCGCGCTCTTTATGCTGTCGTCGAATATTTCGATTGCCACTCGTTCGCTTGTGAAACAGAAAAAGAAAAGAGTCATGTTGTAGAGGGATGAAGTTTGTAGACGACAGGGTTTTTTTAATGTAACACTGTGGTTTAGGGAAAGGTTAGCAATCGAACTGGCGACAACGTCACTGCTAAAGCCATATTTTAAAAGTAATTACAAGCAGGAGAACTCAACATAGAGTAAATCAGAGCATCGAAGATATTGAAGCAGTATGAACAAATTTCGTAAGAGTCAGCCCTATACTTATACTATTTATTGTATTGCTTGCGAGGACGCTTGAGAATTGTTAGATGCAGCAAAACGTGCAATATTAGAAAAGCAATCAGGCACGACGTAAGGTATTGTTTCATATGACATCTTGCAGCCTCAGAGGCCAACGATTGAGATCTCTGTATACCAAGAAAAGCTGTCACCTTCATTTGTATTGTATGGGTCTGGCCAAGTGCCAAAAGCGCACATTCTCGAGGAAAGGTGTCGTCTTCGTTTGTATTGCATGGGTCTGGCTAAGTGCCAAACCGCACAATTTGTACTACTCTTTCGCTCAAGTGTACATTGCAGTGAGCCCGCATTTTTTTGTAAAGCCTGAGCTATACAGCGCACAAAGCGCAGAAAAGCCACCAAAACCACGACTAAGCACTACTTTCCAAATCGCAGTAAAGATGAAAAGTAGGCACGGAGCTGAGTTTTCCCTAATAAAGGAGCATCACTTCATTTTCAGCAAAACGTACGCGCCTGAAGTGGCGCATACATAGCCGCGGGTACGTGCCACTGTTTGTCGCAAAGTGTTTGATGACATGCGTGACGAGACTGTGACATTATTCGTGTCAGTACCAGTGAGTCATATTCGTCAAACCATCTCACCCTCCCATACTAATTTGGGTCCACCTCAAATTAAGGGGGTGTTCACGAGAGCACCCAGACATAGGCGGATAGATAGATAGATAGACAGATAGATAGATAGATAGATAGATAGATAGATAGATAGATAGATAGATAGAGATAGATAGATATAGATAGATAGATAGATAGATAGATAGATAGATAGATAGATAGATAGATAGATAGATAGATAGATAGATAGATAGATAGATAGATAGATAGATAGATAGATGCTGAAAACGCCTGCAGTATACAAAGAAATGCGTCGCATCAAAAAAAAAATGACGGGATACGATGAAAATGTAATGACACCTTGCTTGTACGGGGATCATCTTAGTGACGAAGTCTACTTTTCAAGCCAGATATTGACGCGTATATCCGTTGCGGCGTGGTAGTGGTTATGGTGCCTGACAACTGCTCCGAATGTCGCGGGATCCAATAACAATTTAATAGACACGAACTGCTATTTACACGAGTACTCAATTTTAAGTGCACGTTAAAAACCCTTCAGGTGGTCGATATTAATGGATCCCTTCAGCAAGGTGTCTTTCATAAACATATTGCTGCTTTTGAGTATAACATATCTAATTTATTATTGTTGCTACCCTTTTCTTTTTTTGCGTTCTTTCGCCGTAAGATAAGTCGTGGGGTCTCCCTATTAGACTGCACATTTTCCCTTGAAAATTAGGTTGAAAAACACATAGCTACATAAGTGCGTGTATGGGGTATTCTTCTGCGAGGGCAGAAATATAGCCAGCGATCGGAAACTGCGCGCTTCAGAAATTAAAGCTGCTTTCGAAGTTTATTGCGAAGCACCATCACGTGTCAGCTTACTCGGAAGAGCCCCGACAAGCAAAGAGTATCGCTGTGCCTGTGGCTGAGTGGTGTACCGTCGGGCTGATGTGCCTTCAGGCCGGTGTTGTAAAGGAAATTCATCCGGACACGCGTCATTTTCGCTAGAGGAATTATTAAGCGCACGCCATGTTTGGTGAGCCGATGTGATATCACGTAAAAAAATCAAAGCATATTCACGGAGTGAATGATGACGATTGGGGCGAAGCATCCGTCAGCTCGTCCATGCTTCCGTCCGCCCGTTCGCGTTTCCTTCCCTCCGTCCACGCGACCATCCATGCGTCCATTCATGCGTCCGTCTGTCCCTGCATCCATTCGTCCGTACGTCCGCGCGTCCGTCCACCTGTTCATCCGTCTTCTAGTCTGTCTGCCAGTCCGTCCGAACGTCCATTTAGTGAACACTCCAAGTACCGCCATGTCACATCCCTTGTGGCACATACCCGCTCCGTGCGTCCATCCGTCCGTCCTCCTGTCTGCTAGTCTGTCTGTTCGTCCGTCCATGCGTCCATCAGTGCGTCCATCTAGTGAACACTCCAAGTACCGTCATCTCCCATCTCTCATCCCGGTGGCTACGACCGACAACTACGGAGGATGGACAGACCCACGCCTCATGGGGCATCGCCCCTGAAATTCATGGTAGCCTTGACTTTATATCAACCCCAACATCACAAACGAACTCTTTTAAAGTGCACTTCGCATCTTCGTCACGTACAGGTGTTAGGGAGCTCAACACGAATTCTGAGTGGTGTAGTAGCAGGTGGCGTCATTGTCTTTCTGTTCACATAGGAGTTCAACAAAATAAGCCTCTCGCTATGTGTATACTGGGTCCTATGGCCTGGTTGAATGTTGATCGAATGATCTCTAATTAACACGAATACTCCGACGTGTGACCTAGACTACTTTGACTGATGCCAGCCGCGAAGCACTGGGCGCTGTACCCGAGATAATGCCTTGGTTTGCTTTGATGGTATGTTGGCATGCATGGGTAACATCTCGGCGAGATAGCCCAAACCTATACGTGGTGCTAGCGTCAAACTGTTTCAGAATACGCTGCGAAGAGTTTGTGTTAAACTTGCGGGCGACTGTTCATCTTGGACAGCAAGGCGATAGCGGACACACCTGCCTAAATAATATCAATGCTTTCATTGCTGCAAACGCCTTCCCATTGAACGCATTTCATATTTGGGTGGGTTGTGTGAGTGCGGCTTCCATACAACTTACTGATAAGGAGATGACGTATCTATACGAATGGCGCATCCTTCTGCTCATTGCGTATATTTTGCTCTGTAGTATGACATCTTATATCGTGACGGCATCACCTTAAACTATTATTGCCTGTAAAATGTGGGCTGATTCCTGACGCATAGCAAAACAAGTTGAGACACAGAAAGCTTACTGCGCCTCCAACCTTAGAGGCAATGCAAGGCCATGTTAGTGGCAAAATGTTTCTTAGTGGGGTGCGGAACGTTCAGTACAACGACTTAGAAAAGAAGGCTGGCTATCACTTCCGGGTAGGCTAAAGGAAACGTACCAGGGACCATGTGGGGTTTTTTGAACGACCAATGCTGCTGTCGTACCTTGAGTGGTACTTATTTTGCTGCACACTATTTAGCCGGACAAATTTTTCAACCGTTTCGGCTTGAGTGTGGTTTACCTAATCGTCAAGACCACGCGACTAAATAACACCCTCACTCAAACAAACGCGAACCACGGCGTAGTTCTTGTCATCTTTGTTATATCCTGCGTCTCATCTTTTTGGCTTAATCTGTCGAAAAAAGTCTCCCAGCGATAACCTGCTCAACACCTCTAAAACAGCACGATCGTGCCTGCCAGCGCGTACGCAGTTTCTTACTACATTTACTAGAGGGAACTCTGGGGCTAGTGTCTATGTGAGCTGCAACACACGTCACTTCAGCCAGCATGGATATTATGGGCAGTAAATGTATTTTATTACGGTTCGTTCTCTCGTCCCCATTCGGTACCGTGTCGACTGCGTCCGTTTTTTTCACAAAACAAAGTTGAGCAAAGGTTTAAGAGCTCCGATTGTCACCTGGGCTGATTTAGGCTCATCAATTGAAGTGGGCTCACTATGTTCCCAAATGTTCATTATTTGATCCAAAAGAAACATCGAAACAAAGCAATGAACAAAGCCACTAGTGCGTTGCAAGCCACCAGCATGAAGATTAGGCCAACTCGTGTCATTTATTCCAATGGAGGCCGAACGATTGCCGCACCACAGTTCCCTATAGGGGATTGTAAAAAACTCTGCGAGTGCTCGTACCGTGGCTCTTTGTTTCGGTATGGTTTGTGTCAGCAAAATATACAGAGGTTTCTCCTCAGAAAATATTGCCCTTTCTGGTTGACGGCATAACCGCGTGTCTGACAATATGCCCAACGCCGTCTGTTCAGGCAATCGTTTCCGGTCGCCTCCCCCGTAACTCAATGTGACACAATACGCAGGTCAGCTCTGGCACCTGTTGCAACTCGCTCGAGTTACCGTTGTTGCTGTCACGTTTCTTTTGCGCATGACGAAAACATTGAGAAGACTCCAGCCACACAGTGCGCGCTTGGTGACTCAATCCTGACGTCACTTCTTTTTTTAAAAATAGTAAGTCGTATTTGCATGAAGATTTTTATGAAACAGACCATGCGGAAGCGTGCCATGGTGAGAGTTCGGCTTCCATTTGAAATATTACAAGCACAAAAATATTTGAAATCCACAAGCTTCTGGGCTTCGGACGTGTCTGAACCGTCATTTGTGGCGACGTCACATGTATCTTCTCTTTGTTCATAAGATTTTTGTTTTTTAAAGTAAGGTGGCATGATGATTTAGGCAAAATATGTTCTTATTCCAACATTTTTTTTGAAAAAAGCCATTCTGTTGTGTTTTATGAATCTATCAGGACGTTGAAATCAATCAGGACAGATGTTGAAAAAAATGTAACAATAATCTTACACTTAGAGTGGGATTTTTTTGAAACATTGTGTTGCCTTTGATTACATACTTTGTTAAAGCGAGCCTTGCCATGGAACTCCCCGTGGGGAACATACGTAATAAGACGCTGTACCTTCTCCACACTTGTTCAATATGGGCACGTACAAAGAACGTCCTAAATTGCTTAAACTTCGCCGTTAAGCTTCCAACGCAAAAGCCTATCAGGCTGCATTCGGCTCACCATTCACTTTCCATACTTCTCTCCTCCGTCTAATACGCAACTACTGTGGCGGAAAGCATGTGTGCGTGACATTAACGATTGCACGCTTTCCTATAGGAGTGCCTACTTAAACTGCAGTCGCAAAAGACACGTTACGGGTGGGCGTAGCGGTGTGACGCTTTGTGCGCCTCTGCCTCGCAATTTTATCTTCGCTAGCTTGACTCTTTTTCTCGCCTCACAACTGCACAGGGTCCTCTTTTGCTACGTATTCCCACATTCAGGTGTGACCATATTTCAGTGCCACGCGGAATGCTCGAACGCTGCATATCATTCCTTGCATCCATCGAGATCTTTCGCTGAAGGTCGACATACACATTTTTTTTCACAGCCAGTGCCACCCAAAAGCGACAGTTGCTATGGCGTTAAAAAAATCCCCAACTCTCTCATTCACACCTTCGGCACCTAAAAATAAGAAGACAATTTCTACGCTTCTATGTATTTTTACCGTGCATGGTGTGTCAAAGAAACCGCCTCTGGACCTTTCGCTATTGGCCCGGCCCACACGATACTGCATTCGTTTGATTGTTTAAATGCGAAGCATTTTTTAGTGAACTTCGGTGAATTTGAATCTATCTATCTATCTATCTATCTATCTATCTATCTATCTATCTATCTATCTATCTATCTATCTATCTATCTATCTAGCCACTTACGTTTGGGTGCTCTCGAGGTTACCCCCTTAACTTAATGTGAACCAAAATTAGCATGAGAGGGTAAGATGGCTTGACCAATATGAGGCGCTGCCCAAGACATGAATAATGTCACAACGTCGTCGCGTCCGTTGTCAAACACTTCCCGCGAGGCAGTGGCATATACTCACGGGCGGGTATGTGCCGCTGGAATGTGGGTATGTGCCACAGGTGATTGACACTTAGTGTTTCCCAAGAACAACGAGAACACACATGGGCAATTTCAACGCGCGAGCGTCAAGAAATACCCGACGTCGGTAGCGTCGACCCGACGAATGCAAAGAATGAATGTCAGGGTCTCAGCTGGAATTGAACCCAAACATTCTGCGTGACAATGAAGCATTTTACCACAGAGCTACGCCAGGTCTGGGAACTACTTTTCAAATAGACGCTAATCTTCGTGAAACGTAAATAGTAATTGCAGAGCTGCATACCCAAATTTAGAAAACATTCATATGTACCCCTTTGATACAGCCGTCACGTCGGGTTGTGTTTGGAGTGCATGGACAGCGCATGGCAGCTAACCAATTGTGGTTATTAGCAATGCGCTGAAGTTTATTTATTAAGAAGTGTCCAGGGCCAGGATCCTGGCAAACATCAGTGCTTCATATCAGATTCTGGTGTTGCTAATGCGCATGTTCCAGTTGGCATCGTTGCGCAAGTGCAAACACATGGGTATATAAACATCTGCAACTCTTCAACCTATGTATGTGCGTGCAACATTTCTACATATACTTAGCGTCATTTTATAATGTGTCGCTCAATAAAAAAATTGCAACATTCTCTCCTCGTGTTTTGCATAACGTCCATTCCCAGGTACGTGGGATCTGCCGAATGTTTTATTCCCAAATGTTCGTATTAAGTATGTGCATGACCCATAGAAGTGTCATTGGTCTCACGAATTTTTTTTTGTTAGGCGTCTAGTCCGTCAACCATTCCTTAAAACATAACCGTAGCACAAAAGCTTCTTATTTCAGAGTGGGCGTCTTCAATTCAGTCATCTCGCAGACCAATGTCGATATGTTTCTCGAAACCTGAAAGCCGGCCCATACAGTATATACAAAAACAGCCATTTTAAGGTGGCAACGGCAGCTGACATTTTCCTCAAAATGAACCCATCCTATCGTGTGAATCATACCGGTTCATCGGGAGAAGAGCGCTGTACTTGTCGTAGAGCCTTAACGTATAGCCTATGCTGTCGTAAAGTATGCTCCTGTCTAAACCATCCGTTCAGAGCTATGTTGAAGGTTTTGCATATAATCAGGAGAGCTTCGTTTCGAACCAAAATCACTTTTTGATAACACCGTATCTTTCCATCAGTCGTTAATCTCGCATTCGTAGTACCTGAAGAAGCTCGCAATGCGAGAATGTATTATGTGTAATAAAAACACCGAAAGCAATATCATCACTGCCTAAGGTAGCATGATAGCTGCAACTTGAATATGAGGGCAGAGTCCTTAGCTTGAGGTTTCTGGTAACCGGAGGCGTCCCGGTACTAACACTCACTACGTGCTTCACCACAATTACATCTATCAATTCTGTTCGAACTAAAATGAAAGAAAAAACGCAAAACATATAAAGTCGCATAAAAAATACAAAATAATCATTGGGCGATTATAACAAGAGCAACAGAGAACTGAGCTTGTTGGATTGGTCCGTATTCATTCTGAAAGTAAGCGTGGGCGCACACGAACAAAAGAAGTCACAACAAAGCAAGGCCGATAACGAATGTTGACGAATATTTAAAAAGGTGCGTTTAGTATTTTTTTTGATTAGGTGGACATTTACTTGATTTTTCGCACTGGTAAGGACGTCGAATAGAGGTTATCGTAGAGTACTTTACAGTGCATTGGGTTAGATACGGACAGAGAAGGGACACAGTGCTGAATTCTGGTTACCTCAGTGAGCTAAAAAAAAAAACGAAATGAATGAAGGAGGGCTCAATTTTACAAAATAATTGTCTAAGAGTAATGAAACACAATTTCTACTTTCTTAACGCGTCAGAAGAACCACGTATGCTGGCAGAATTCTCCCCGTTCTTCAACACCGCTGTTGAAGTTCTTGCCGAATAATTGTAACGATGTAAAAAACGGTATAACTATTTAAAAAAAAACCAACTGTGCCTCACATGCTCTAGGCAATGCTAGGTGCGTGAAGCTTCCGGAGAGTGGTGGGGCAGGATCAATGGTTTCGCTACATCAATGCATTAGACCACCCGAATCAACGGTTTGGCTGCATACTAAATCTTTTGCACACACAACACGAAGACGGCAAGGTTTGTGACTTCGTGATGTGCGCGCAGGAGTACCAACTTGAATGAGGCCTGTTTTTCAAGACGTCATAATTTAGGGGCGAAGCTCCTCAGAGAAAAGCCTTGTCCGATGATATACCGGCGTCCACACTAGTATCAAAACACCTGTTTACAGCTATGAAAAAAAAAACACCTGTGCCATCCGTCTGTCCGTCCACCAGTCCGTCTATGCGTTCGTTTACCTGCAGTTAATCTGTCCGTGCGTTCATTTGTCTGTCCATCCGTGCATCTGTCCACCTTTTATGCAAGTCGCCGACTTCAATGTCAGTATTATAGACCTTAGGACCCAGCTTTTCTTTCAGTCAATGTGTCTAAATTTCATGAGAGTTAAGAGTTGATGCAAAGTTGGCGTTGTTCGCTGAGCTTCGTCAGGTGTTCTATTTACCTTGAAAAAATAGATCCACCTTGTGTCCTAGGGGAGGCAGACACCACAAGTATTTGTACAGGTGGCAGGCTTAAACCGCTAATAATAAAGAAGTACTGCTTGTTTTAACTTATTCCGGACTAAATGGCGTTAGATATGCTGTACATGTACAGTAATGGGCCAGTAAAGAGGTTCCGATATTTCTTACCCTCCCCCTCCAAATAAACTCGCAAATTCATACAGTAGACCACAGTGGTAGCATTTGCCGAATAATTGCGGTGCAGACAATGCCGCGCAGAATATTTGCCACACAGAATTTTTGCCGCACAGCATTTGCCACGCAGACACTCCATTTATAAAAGAAGCAACCCCTCAACTGTTTACTTCACAGGACCAATCCACTCATACGCACAGTATGACGAAAGCTTGCCGATGGGCTACGTTACGCACCACCGAGCTTGTCTATCGGTTCTTTCCCCTACGAAATAGTGCCTTGGCCCTGCAGCGATGCAAGTTCATCTGCGCAGTCCTCATTTTGATTTTGCTGTGCTGCCCTCTGCCGTATTGTGGCACCCGAAACTCCAGAAGTGCGGGATTGCCAAAACGAAAGCTTCCGAGACGTCTGAATACCGCCAGGGAAAATGTGCTTTTTGCGTAGCGTTTCGTGTCCGTGCCACTATGAAACGTCTTCATGTGGGGGAAGCAGGGTATATGCTGTGGTCGGTTGTTGGTTGCGCGCCAATGATGCATGACGGACGTTGTGTTACGCAGCTGAAGTGGCCGCAGTCACGACGACGAGCTACTTCTTCTCTGCTCTATTGCGAATAAGGGTGGCGAGTGGCAGCACGAAAATTTGAAACCGACTGAAACGGGAGCTCTAAACCCTGTAACTTCCTTATTACAGTGCGTAATCGCAATATTCTTGCAGCTACATGCAAACATAGCAACACTGCGCGTACTTCTCTTCATTAGAATGTTGAATCTTGGGGTTGGTTAGTCGCACATCAACACGTCTATGCGGTTTTATTTTTCTTTTCTCTACAACGGCCCGTTGTCTCAATTTCTGATCATCCACTGAGAGGTGACAAGAAGTGGCATAAGTCTTTTGCAATGACAATTTCCTGGCCATTTTATAGGTAATGCACTAACCAATATTATTTTTTATAGTCGTACTTGTAAAAACGTTTCCTTATTCATTTTAGGAAACAATCACAGCGCCGTATTCATGCAGCAACAAAAATAAACAAAATGAGCCTAAACAGCGTTCATTAGACAACAATATTTTTATTTTTTCGGGGGCAAACGAGAATGAGCAATGAACTTAATGAATAGGCTCCTGTGATGGCTTTTCACAGACAGTGTCTTAATTCTTGGAAACCAAGGCTCACTGCTGCATGTATTATCCCGGTTACCAGAATTGGGGTCAGCTGTCATCAACGCAACTTCGTATTGCTACTGAGTTGGCGACTGGTCTTCATGAGCTCTAGATGGTGTCTCGTACTCCCGTACAACGAGTAGAGTCTTGGCAGTGCCCACAGATTTTTGGAGTTTGTTTCATACGTGCTGAACTGCATTGCATTTACTAACATACTGTAAAAACGTGTTTTAATTTAAAGCCGTCACAAGGTATATGATCTCTTCTTTGTTAACGATAATACGGGAGCCAGGGCAGTGATGTGATAAATTTTTGTTGAGATATTTGTCTCTTTTTTTTCTTAGGAAGGGGAGAAGGGGCTCACCGCCATCGTCCCCTAAAGATGGAAAACTATTTTAAACAATATTTGTCAGCAACCTCGCTTGACATCAACGCAAAGGAACAGTCATCTAGACGTAGTAATAAAACAGAGGCAACGATTACACCAATGGTCGTTAAGCAGATGTGTGGACAATCTTAGAGTTGAAGAAATAGCGACAAAGAAAAATACGACTCTTAGCATAACAATATATGAGTCGCCACATCGAAGGTTGCGAATATGTGGCAGTCGAGCATAGATTATTTCACTCTGGTTGGTTGTTTTCGTCGCTGGTGTCACAAGTGTCACTCTCGGCACCTGAAAAAATTCCACGCAAGACACGCGTTTTCTTGCAAAACAACTAGAACATGTCATTTCTCTTCTTTCTCCTATATATATATATATAACTTTCCTATGGCATAAACAGGATGCTGCAAATGACGTCAGAGATTGTACTATTGTTACAATAGTGCGCAGCGCATACCAGAGTGGCTGCCAGATATCGGTGTCACAGCCTAACCATTGTTTCTTCGTTGCCAGCCATCCGCTATTACGAAACATCCTGGATGTCTCATTTTAAACCGAGACAAACATGCAATTTTTTCACAGTGACAAGGAACAGTAGTACTCATTTGTGTAGGTTTTTCCACCCCTAACGTCTAAGCTGTTTGTGCGGTCTTGTGAATTGCTTTACAAAACATTTTGCTGAGTTGTTTCATTGAAGACATTGAAGTATTGGTATATTTCCGAGAGGAAAAATTTTCAGCCACGTGGGAGCTTTCCCAGGTTTGCAGAATGTCGTCTGAAAA